>NC_142651.1:88000000-88182500 GCF_055504915.1 Nelumbo nucifera
GCAGAAAAACTAAGCTAGAAATGTAAAAACAGAAAGAAAAAGAAAAAGCAAACTTCCCTATCATAAACCAGATCATCTAACTCTCATGGTCGCATCTTTCGGTGTGCTCCCCTTCCATCTATCATGGGCGGGTTCAAATATGGAATAGGGCCTGCAAAACAGAGGGTAACGGTCTCTTATTAGAAATCAGCAACATATGAACCTTACCTTGTCTTGGCTTGCACCCTTCCTGGCCAGCCTTCAAATTGTTCAAAACCTCCTTAACTTCCTCATCCAAGTTAGCTTTCAAGACTCTTTCAGGGTAGGGGAGAGGAAGTTTAATAGCATCTAAACTCAGTTTAGGTGTACTCCCTATGATCTCCTTTTGCAGATCGTCGACATCAGCTTCCTTATCATCCTTCTGGGTCTCACCAATTGTCTTCCCGTTTCTTAAAGCTATGGCATTTACTTGCTCTCTTGCATTATTCTCTGCATTGCTGGGCAGCCGTTCCTCGTTTCTTTCCGACAACATAGACACAATCTGCCCCACTTGAACTTCTAAGTTCTTAATCGATGCTTCATGGCTTAAGAATCTTGCTTCAGTAGCATTGATGAACTTAGAAATCATCTCCTCCAAATTACTCTTTTTTCAGTAGCATTTATAGCCTTGTCACTACAATAGCAGAAAACACTACACATGTAGTGTTAACATGTTTAACACACATCACGGTAGTTTAGTATTTTCTAATATTGGTCACCGCACGTGGAGGCACCACAGAAACCACTTGCACCCTGACACACCAGGGGGGACCACAGCACACCCACATGGTGGCAGTTCGCGAATACACACGTACGCCTGCACACGCCCGCACGCGCACGTCCGCACACGCCCGCGCATGCACACCTGCACAAGCCCGTGCATGCACGCCCGCACGCACACGCCCGCACACGCCCGCACATGCACGCAGACAGCCGCACACACCCGCACACGCCCGCACGCGCACACCCGCACATGCCCGCACAGCCCGCACGCGTGCGCCCGCACGCGCGCACCCGCACATGCCCGCACGTGCATGCCCGCACACGCCCGCGCACGCACACCCGCACACGCCCGCACACGCCTGCACAAGCACGCACACGCCCGCGCATGCACACCCGCACATGCCCGTGCACGCACGCCCGCACACACCCGCACACGCCCGTGCCTGCACATGCACGCAGACGCCCGCACACACCCGCACACGCCCGCACACGCCCGCACGCGTACGCCCGCACATGCCCGCACATGCCTGCACGCGCGCACCCGCACATGCGTGCACGTGCATGCCCGCACATGCCCGCAGATGCACGTACGCCCGCACACGCCCGCGCACACACACCCGCACGCGCCCGCACACGCCTGCACACGCATGCCCCCACACGTTCGCACATGCATAGCCACACTTACATGCACAATGGCAGGCAATAGGGGCACAATGTGTAGTCACACCGTCTCGCACCATGGAACCCTCGTACAGTCGACCGAGTGGGAGGGTAGCATGATAACCTCTATCGGGATATGGTGGGTGTGGAGACATGGGATAATGGAAGGTTTCTCTGATGAGTTAGATTTTCCCAAGGGTGTTATGTTGAGAAGGAGGAGGTAAGGTTGTTCTGATGAGCTAGATTTTCACACCGACTCGCACCATGGCAGCTTTGTGCAGTCGACCGAGTGGAGGGGCCTGGGGGGAGGGTAGCATCGATAACCTCTATGGGGATTTGGTGGGTGTGGAGACATGGGATGTGGAAGGTTGTTCTGATGAGTTGGACTTTCACAAACGTGTGTTATGTTGGAAAGGAGAGGGAGGGTCTTTGTTCTTGGCACACTACGATGCATGGGGGAGGGACTTCTTTTGAAAACTCATTACTGGGGGGAGGGACACTACGATGAAGAGACCAAAAAGAACCCTATTTTTATCCCCTAATATTCACTCTTTTACATTTATTTAGCACTTAAGTGGACTCATTACTCTTGTATTTCGATTCAGGGCAATAAAGAAGGCAATTGGAAGAAAACAGGGCAAATCGGGTGATTTTGCACAGTTTCGGCGACAGTCAGTAATCTGGGCATAACTCTCAATTCCCAACTCTGAATTGGACAATTCAAGAAGCATTAGAAAGATGAAAGAAAGGCCCACAACATTTATGTTTTGGGTTGTTTCAGATTCGGTCCGCATCGAGTCATAAACCGGGCACGAATCGGAGCAAGTTCGCAGCCGGGCCCATTTCACAGCTGAAGCCCAACTCGCAGAAGAACATGGAAGTAGCCCAAGTTATCAGAGAAGCCCAACTCGAATGCGAAAGCCTAGAGTCCTAATTCGAATGTAACCTCCAAGGAGGGAGAGAGTCTTATTAGATCTAAATTCTGAATGTAATCCTATAAAGATAAGAATGATGGGGATTATATAAGAGATAGGATAGGATTAGTTCAAAGAAGATCAAGACTCCATTAAGATAAGATGATCTCCTAGAAGGAGTTGGAAAACAGCCCTCTCCTTTGGCTATATAAAGAGGGGGGCAGACCAGCTCTAGCATCACTCACTCCAAGATCCAAAAGATCATCAAGAAAATCAAGAAACTCAAGAAAGCAGTTTGGCCATGGAGAAGCAGAGCATGAAAATTGCATAGATCATGAGCAACTAAGCTTCTTTTTCTGGTTCAAGGGGGGAGGTTCGATTGTGTCATTGTGAGGTTCTGTAGTTAATTTATTTTCTTGCTTTTTAATTCAAGTATTCATTGATTCTTGAGCATATTTTTTATTGGATGTTAATGTTAACTAGTCTGACAAACTGAATTAATGTTGATGTTCCTACTGCTATCCATGGTTCGGTGATCCGTAATTGTCACGAATAGTGGTACAAGTAGCAATTAGGTTAATATCTTTCTGGGTCAATTGTTCATGACAGCCTTTGACCAATGTATTGACATGTTTTAACCTAAAGGGAATCAATGGAACAAGATTCAATAATTGCAGCTATCTCAATTATTGTTATTTTGGTTTAACTATTTTCACAAAGCTTAATGCTATCATTAATTAATATGGAGCGCTATCGTACCCAGTTGATTAAAGATAAGTGTTGATCGAATGCTGGGTTTGGTCAACTAATTTAGAAAAACACAAGGTTTATTATGGCTATCCTAATAAATCTAAGGTTAAATGCTTGAATTGCAAGAATGCTGAAATTTACCTAGGATCGATGGCCAATCGATTCAACCCGAACCCTTGAACCAGAATTCGGTAAGACTGATTTTCTCTTGTTTGTTTTGTTTGTTATTGCTTTCTTACTCTTTTAGTTTTAGTTATTAAATTTTCCCACTCAATCGTTGTGGGATAAGAAATGTGGAGGGAAGCACGAATCGATGCGACAGAGGGCTGAATCTCAGTGGATCATGGCAGCAAGGCCACTCTGCCACTTACAATCCCCGTCGTGTATTTAAGTCGTCTGCAAAGGATTCTACCAGCCGCCCGGTGGGAATTGCGCTTCAAGGCGGTCCACATGGCTCATCCATCATGAGGGCTTCACCAATGGCATGTGCCTTTGGGGGCATAGAGGCCCCTACTGCGGGTCGGCAATCGAGCGACGAGTGCAAGCATCGCATGTTTAGCCAGGATTCTGACTGAGGCGTTCAGTCATAATCCGACACATGGTAGCTTCGCGCCACTGGCTTTTCAACCAAGCATGATGACCAATTGTGTGAACCAACGATTCCTCTCATACTAGGTTGAATTATATCACGACACTGTCATCAATAGGGTAAAACTAACCTATCTCACGACGGTCTAAACCCAGCTCACGTTCCCCATTGGTGGATGAATGGCGCCATTGCCGGGGAGCTACTTTAAATTCTTAGCTTGTTACCTTCTATTTGTGTTAACCTTCTTTGTTTTATGACTCATGCTTCTCAATGAGGTGAACTAGAGTACAACCCCAAAATTGAGAAGACTACCCGTCGTTTAAGGAAGGAGGCGAAGCAAAAGAAGGACCGTTCACCTAAAAGGGTGAATTCTGAATTTGACCTTCCAACTTGTGATCAACTCATCTTCAAAGAGGAAGAAAGGATGGCTGATAGAGAGAGAACACTAAGGGAGTTGGCTGCACCAATCATGAACCAACAGCCCCTATGCATAATATATCCCACTCTCGAGGTAGCCTTTGAACTAAAATCTGGTTTGATTCAATTACTTCCTATTTTTCATGGCTTTCCAGGTGAGGACCCTCATAAACATCTCAAGGAACTCCATGTTGTCTGTTCAAGCATGAAACCATAGGGTATGACCGAGGACCACGTAAAATTAAAAGCTTTTCCCTTTACTTTATGAGATAAAGCAAAGGATTGGTTATATATTCTTCCTCCCGGTTCGTACGTACATGGGATGAGATGAACAAAATATTTTTAGATAAATATTTTCTTGCATTCTGGTTTGATTCAATTATTTCCTATTTTTCATGGCTTTCCAGGTGAGGACCCTCATAAACATCTCAAGGAACTCCATGTTGTCTGTTCAAGCATGAAACCACAGGGTATGACCGAGGACCAGGTAAAATTAAAAGCTTTTCCCTTTACTTTACGAGATAAAGCAAAGGATTGGTTATATATTCTTCCCCTCGGTTCGATACGTACATGGGATGAGATGAACAGAATATTTTTAGATAAATATTTTCCTGCATCCCAAGCTGCAAACATTAGGAAAGAAATCTATGGAGTTCGACAATTTGGTGGTGAGACACTATACGAATATTGGGAAAGATTTAAACAACTTGTTGCTAGCTGTCCACACCACCAAATACCCGAACAGCTCCTGATCCAATACTTCTATGAAGGACTCCAACCTATGGATAGAAGTATGGTAGATGCAGCTAGTGAATGAGCCTTGGTAAATAAAACACCCGAAGCAGCCAGGGAATTAATTTCCAACATGGCCGAAAATTCACAACAGTTCGGAGCAAGAACAGATGGCACTTCTAGGCGTGTAAATGAGGTAAGTCATGTTAATTTAGAAAATCAAATTTCAGATTTAACTACTTTGGTAAGACAATTGGCTGCAGGGCAATTGCAAACAGCTAGGGTATGTGGTGTCTGTTCGATCCCTGGGCATCCTACAGATATGTGTCCATCACTACAGGATGGATCGATGCAGCAAATTAGTGTCGTATGAGGATTTTCGGGCCAGCCTCAACACAAGTATGACCCATACTCCAATTACTACAATCCGGGGTGGAGGGATCATCCAAATCTGAGCTACGGAAACCAAGGAGGACCACAGAGATATCAGCCCCAAATTTTCAATAGACAGCCCCAAATTTCAGCACCTATCACAGCGCAAGGCCAACCCTCAAGTTCAGGTATGTGATTAGATGAAATAGTTAAGGGTCTAGCTACTAACACTCAGCAATTTCAGTAGGAAACAAGAGCCAGCATCCAGAACTTGGGGAACCAAATCAGCCTACTTGCTACTTCCATTATCAAGTTGGAGGCACAGAACTCTAGGAAACTACCATCATAGACGGTAGTCAACCCCAAGGAAAATGCAAGTGCAGTGGTGCTAAAAAGCGGGAAGGAGTTGCAGCCCCAACCTACCTCACCAGCGAAGGCAGATAAAGGAGACAAGGAAGAGGAGAGACAAGGTTCAAATGAGGACCCCATTGAGGTAATATCCGATCCCCCTCTCCCTAAGATTACTAATGCCATTGTACCACCTTTTCCTAGTAGGTTGGAAAAATCCAAGGAGGAATATGAGCAGGAAGTCTTAGAAAACTTCAGGAAGGTGGAAATCAATATCCCCTTGTTAGATGCTATAAAACAGATCCCAAAATATGCAAAGTTTCTAAAAGAATTGTGCACTAACAAGAGGAGGCTGCGAATTGATGAGAAGGTAAGGGATGGAGAAAACGTTTCAGCTGTCATCAAGAGGACTTTGCCAGAAAAACATGCTGATCCAGCTATGTTCACCTTACCTTGTGTGATTGGAAATAAACGAATTGAGCGTGCCACGCTAGACTTAGGTGCATCCATCAATGTCATGCCATACTCGATTTACTGTGCTTTGAGATTAGGTCCCTTGAAGGAAACTAGGGTTGTTATTCAGCTAGCTGATCGTTCTAATGCCTACCCGGAAGGGATTGTTGAGGATGTGTTGGTGCAGGTTAATGATTTAATTTTTCCAGCCGATTTTTACATCCTGAAGATGGAGGAGGACACGGTCACAAGTTCGGCCCCACTTCTATTAGGCAGGCCATTTATGAAAATGGCCAAAACCAAAATAGATGTGGATGAGGGTACCCTCTCTGTCGAGTTCGACGGGGAAATTGTTAAATTTAATATTTTTGAAGCAATGAAGTACCCCAATGAATGTCATTCGATTTGTTCAGTTGACACTATTGATTCAATTGTGCAGGAAATTTTTGAGAGAACACTATTGGATTGTCCAAGGAGGCAATGATGTATCACCGGGCAAGGGAGTTTTTCTCCTCCCAATCCTGATAGTCTCTCCTTCGGGCCTCAGAAGCCCTATCATGTTAGATAGTTGTATGCCCTTAGCTTCAATCAGAATTATGTACATTATGAATTTATTGTAAATGAATAAAGTACTCATTTGATTCATGTTCTTGTGGTGTGTTTCTGTGTAATACCCTTAAACTGGACACTTAATGAGACTTGTGTTAGTTTAGAATGTTCACAGCCATTGGGTAAGTCTGGGGAGATTTATCCTGCCAAGCCAGACACTGTGTGCGGCCAACTATTGGGGTGGCTTGTCTCAGCTACCAGGGTGAGACCCGAAGCACATGTAGTGTAGGATTAATAGAACCTCTGAACCGGACCAGATTTCCAGTATTGCCCTGGACCTTGGAGATAGATGGGCAAAACTGAAAAGTTACACCTGACCCCTAGACTCGATTATGATACTACACTAGGTGTTGGATTGGGCTGTCTTTGATGTACCAATCAGTGAGATCCTTAGCGGGGGTCAAAACCTGGGTATGTTGGGACAGTCCGAGAATTCATCAGAGTGGGTGATCATAGTGACAGGATCAGCCCCTTTGTCGGACAAAGGTAATGATCGGGGATGCACTCTCCGCTTACATGGATCCCGGGAATTAAAACCTTTTGCAAATCATTTCGAAACCATAACATATATATATCTTTATATATAAATATATTTTGCAAAACAAAATCTCAACACTTGAAATCGGTTGCCGACCCAATCCACTTAGAGAATCCAAGATCTAAATGAGATTTAGATCTAGAAGCCTCCTAATTAGATTAGGAGATGGCTGATCTGATCTACAGATAAGATAAGGGTTATCTCTTATCACTTAAAGGGACTTCTAATCCAAATATGATTTGGATTTGCAACTCCTAATGGGATTAGGAGCTGATCCCTATAAGATTATGAAAGAAAGAAAGGGGCGAAACAGTTAGTGATTGATGTTCAATTTTCTCCAGAGCTGAAAATCACAAGAAGAGAGATTTCTGCACCCTGCGAATTCTCTCTTGCTGCCTCCTTCCTGCCGCCGCCATCACCTTCAGTTCGATCTCCAGTTCTTGGGAGAAATCAAGATCTGATCTTGATTCCAATTTTTGGGAAAAGATTGGTTGGAGCTGTACTCACAAGCCGTCCAGTTGATTCTTGCGAAGGGTCAAGTTCTTTTGGAAGAACATTGCTAATTCTACTCCATCCTGCACTGTGTCATCTTCAGTGGGAGCAGATTTTGGATCCTTCCTTGGGCGTGAGCACCTCCATTGGGAGATATTGCTTCTCTGTATCAGGTACATCCTCCCTTCTACTCCTTTTGGTTCAGATCTGGTTTGGTTCTTGATTCAAGATTGATCCTTGAAAAACATGTTTTTCAATTATAGGGAATTCGATTCCCTGCAAAGATGGGAGAAATTTTTGAAATTCGCCCTTTCCATTCCGCAAGACTTGGGCGTCCATGTGATGGATATCCCATCCCTTCATATCACCCGGATGCTCCGGGGCAGGATTTTTAGCCACTTTGTCTAACTTTTCGGAAGTTGGACCAGCATAAGGTTCCTATACCAGTCGACATAGTTCGGGCCCTTCAGCTTGTTGTCATCAAGAAGCTTTGCAAATTTTTTGTTTGCCATTTTTTGATAAAAGAGCAAACATCAGTCCACAACCTAATTTAATTCATGTTCACTACATAGATATGGCTTTTAATCTACATTCCATTCCCATTTATTCATCTCTGAGATTTCCCTCCCATCTCAGTGATGGAGACTACAAGTTATCTCTGGAAATGTGGGAAATCACATAGGATGCATGGAGCCAACTGTTTCAGCTACATAACCCCACCACCTTTCTATGACGAATGAGGGTACCCTCTCCGTCGAATTCGACGGAGAGATTGTTAAAATTCAATATTTTTGAAGCTATGAAATATCCAAGTGAATGCCATTCGATCTATTGATACCATTAATTCGATTGTGCAGGAAGTTTTTGGAGAGGAGAACATGGATGAGGAACTTGAATTCAGTGCACACTTGGATAGGGAGGAGGAGTTCGACACACCCTATGACACTCTGGAACCGATGCCAGAACAAAAGGTAATCAATTCTGATATTCCATCATCATTTTCTCACAAGAAATTGTTGCCTTTTGTTTTGCAGGCTCCGGAGTTGGAACTAAAGACCTTACCTGATCACCTTAAGTATGCATACTTGGGCAAAAAAGAGACACTACCCGTGATCATTGTGAAAGGGTTGACCGAAGAACAAGAGGAGCGTCTCATCAAAGTCCTAAAGGAACATAAGGCGGCGATTGGTTGGACCTTAGTGATAGCTATAAATATAACCCTAGCAAGTGCACTGGTTATCAAGTAGTATAAAAATATCATTCCCATGAGGATTTAACAAAATAAGTATTAGAACTATAGCCTTCCTTAATTATTTGGACAATCAAATTTTAGATTTGAGAATATGAACTAATGAAAAAAACAGAAACAGGAAAACAAGAGCAGAAGTAACAATGCTGAAGTATGTAATGATTGGTTGAATTCGCTAGGGCTTTCGGTCCACCTAACCATTCCAATGAATATTAATGGATGAGATTACCCAAGATAATTTGTCATTCCCATAAGCTGAAGTCTTTCCGATTTTAATTAATATTCTCTCTCGAGATATACTAAAACTACTTCTATCAGGTAACCCCTTGATTTCTCGACTAGAGTTCTCAAGATAGAAGCGCATTAAGTCCAAGGAAAAACTATTATATTCAGATGAATCATGTGTATATACCCCTATATACCATTCAATTCACACCATGAATTATGTGGTCAGCTATGTGAATTCCTCTCTCGATTCATTCACATACGCCTGATCAATTAAGAGATGGTCACTCCTAATAGCATTAAGCAAGATAATTCATAGACTATATGGAAATCAGGATCTTGAATAAATCAGAATAAAAGTATATTCATTGATATGATTAGGCTTTCCACAACCCTAACTACAGAAAAATTAGTTCATACTAGCAGAAATAAAACAAACAAGAGGAAACAAAAAACTCATGGTTTTGCCCTTGGAGTTGAGATCTCCTCTTCTCCTTGCCGCCACCTCCTTCTTGTAGACATCTTGCTTGATAGTTGGATTGCTCCTCTGCTTCTTGATGCCTATCTAGTCCGCCCCCTACCCCTTTATATAGCTTAAGGGGAGGGGGTGGTCTCCTACTATTTCTTGAAGTTAATCTTGTTAGATAGTTTTTGTATGCCCTTAGCTTCAATCAGAATGATGTACATTATGAGTTTATTGTAAATAAATAAAAGTACATATTTGATTCATGTTCCCTTGGTATGTTTCTATGTAATACCCTTAAACTAGTCACTTAATGAGACTCGTGTTAGTTTAGAATGTACACAGCCAGTGGGTCGGTCTGGGGAAACCTATTCTGATGACGCTAACACTGATGTGCCACCAAGTCGGTTGGGGTGGCCTGTCTCAGCTGCTAGGGTGAGACCGTAGGCACATGCAGTGTAGGATTAATTGAATCTTTGAACTGGACCAGATTTCCAGTATTGCCCTAGACCTTGGAGATTAATCGACAAAACTGGAAAGTTACACCCGACCCCTAGACTCGATTATGATACTGCACTAGGTGTCGGATTAGGTTGTCTTTTATGTACCAATCAGTGAGACCCTTAGAGGGGGTCAAAACTTGGGTATGTTGGGACAGTCTGAGAATTCATCTGAGTGGGTGATCATAGTGACAGGATCAGCCCCTTTGTCGAACAAAGGTAATGATTGGGGATGCACTCTCTCTGATGGAAACCAAGACTGCCGGCAACCGATTTCTATCGTTGAGATTTGTTTTGCAAAATATATTTTATATGAGATATAAAAGTATATATATTATGGTTTCTAAAATGTTTGCAAAAGGGTTTTAAATCCCGGGATCCATATAAGAAGAGAGTGCAACACTGTTCCTTGCAGCCGAGGGAGAGGTCTTCTCTTGTCAGGCAGTGTTTGATCATTATGCGCTAAGAGGTTGAGTGTAAGACCATTGAGGGTAATACCTGATGGGCTAATCTTGCATCTGCCCATAGTCCCTGGGTGTTACAAGGTGGCTTGGCCCAGGGACCACTTAGGCTAAGTGTTGGGCCCATAGAGCCCATGTGATGGGTTTTAGGGGGTGCACTGTCCATAGCAGTGTATTCGGCCAGGCCTTGTAACAAAGGCTGGGCCGAACCCATGTGGCTGATGTGTAGATCAATGTTTGGGTCCAACGCCATACAAGGAAGCCCAACTGGGCAGGAGTTTGGAAGGCTAAGTGAGCACACAATCTTAATGGGCCTAAAGCCCATTTCGAACTGGGCTGATTTGATCAGTTTAAATGAGGGGCGGATTTGGGATTAAATCAGTTGATAGGATTGGGCCTACACCCTATCTACTCAGAGAGTCCAAGATCTAAAGGATATTTAGATCTAGGAGCCTCCTAATAGGATTAGGAGAGGGCTGATCTAATCTACAGATAAGATAGGGGTTATCCCTTATCACTTAAAGGGACTTCTGATCCAAATATGATTTGGATCAGCCATTCCTAATGGGATTAGGAGCTGATCCATTTAAGCCTATAAAAGGAGGAGGGGGCGGCAGCCTTTAGACACAACACTAAGACCTCTAGTCTTCAGTGCTGAAATCACAGAAGAAAGATTTATGCAATCTCTGCAAAACTCTTTCTTGCCGCCTCCTTCCTGCCGCCGTCGGACCTCCAGTTCGATCTCCAACTTTGTAGGAGAAATCAAGATTCGATCAAGATATCAGCCCTTTGTGAAAGGACTGATTGGAAGCAGTGCTCACGTGCCATCCAACTATTCTTATGAAGGATCAGGTTCTTGGAGAACGCTGCTGATTCTGCTCCATCCTACACTGCGCCATCTTCAGTGGGAGCAGTCTTTGGATCCTTCCTTGGGCGTGAACACCTCCATTGAGAGATATCATTTCTCTGTATCAAGTATACCTCTCTCCTCCTTTTGGTTTAGATCTGGTTCAGTTTATGGTTCAAGATTGATCTTTGAAAATATGATTTTCTAAATAGGGAATGTGACTCCCAGTTGAAGGGAGAGAAATTTTTTGAAATTCGCCCCCCTTATTCCGCAAGATTTGGGCGTCCATACGATGGATCTCTCATCCCTTCAGTGGTATCAAAGCCATGCTTCAAATCTTGAACCAATTTGTTTCAGATCTGAACCTACGCAAATGGGCAGAAGGTGTTCTACCCGATTTGCGCAGATAAGGATTTTGGGAAATTTGTTCCCAAAATTATAGGCACATAATCTGAAATTAATTTTTATATAAATCTGATTATTGTTTAGAATTGTTCTTTATGATTTTCTTGATTTATGGGCTTTTCGTACAAGAGGAAATCGAAATCTTGATTTGTGTAGGGCACCTGCGATTTTGCAGTTTATGGATTATTTTATTACATTTGGTCTGTAAAATAATTTTTTTTTTTATTTTTAGACTGAATGTATAGGTATTCGATCTGATGTAATTATTAATAGAAATTAGGATTTCTATTTATTTTATTTTGGATCGAAGATGGCAGCGCAAGGAAGGAGATTTTGCAGATGGGAGAATCGTTATCTGCGATTTGCAGTTTGTGAAACTGCAACCTGTGATCTAACCTCTGTTTTGCAGGATGCATTGTGTGAACAGCCCTATGTGACTGATTCTTGATTGTTCTTTTATCAGTATTTAATTTCAGATTATTTTTTTGAATTAAAGATTTAATTAATGATCAAACCCTAGACCCATTCGAACCAGGATTGGTTCAAATTGTTTGGACCAAATCTAGGGTTCGATCAAGGCTGAAAGTCAGCCCTAATTTTTCCCACTAATGGGCCTGAGGATTGATAATTAATTAAATACTTAATTCGGCCCAACCTGTAAAGGCCCAGTTTTAAATAGTTAAAACTGCTAAAAACCCACATAACACATAAAGCTATATGGGCCAAACCAATCAACCCTAATTCAGCCCATGTACCTAGATAATATTAATGGTTAATATTATGGATTCAAAATGGGCTTCAAATGGGCTTTACAGATAATTAATTGGTTGGATCAATTTATCCTTGCATGTGATGTATGGATGTGTGATGTGCTACGTACATGGGCCATAAGTGCTTGGCCCATACTCAATCGACAGTGGCTCTTGCGCACACCATGGCTGAATGCGCATCATTGCCATGGTGTCCCTTTTGGTCATTGGATGACCTCCCTTAGTGGTGGGCCCCACACCTCATGGAGAGGTTACATGCAGGACCCTAGCCGATTTGGGCCCCCCGAAATCTAACTTTATGAAAGTCAGTGGGAGCCACTTGGGTTTGACCTAGACCAAACTAGGGCGTAATTTGTTGTTCCCTCCAGCTAATATGAATGCATGTGATAGGGAGATTCATATGATGAACTCTCTAAAGGCCTTCCATCATTAGCATAAGGATGGGTCCTTCACTAATGAGGAAACGCACCAGAAAATGGGTTATCCATTTGCTGTTGGGCTTGTCTGAGTGTTTCATAAGATGATAGGGGCATCATAGACCGATGTGGGAGGGGCTTCACCAGAAAATGGGAACTCTTTCACGGTACCTTGGCGTTCACGAATATGATGGGTAAGCACTCACTGGACAGAAAGGTTTACCTGAAAATGACTCTGAACCTTGTCCGACAGAGGCCAAAGGGAAAACTCATATGATGAGTGGATATGATCCTTCACAGAAAGGTGGTGGGGTTATGCAGCTGAAACAGTTGGCTCCATGCACCCTATGTGATTTCCCACATTTCCAGAGACAACTCGTAGTCTCCGTTACTGAGAAAGGAGGGAAATCTCAAAGATGAATAAATGGGAAAGGAACGTAGATTAAAATCAATTTCTATGTAATGAACATGAATCAAATTAGGTTGTGGAATGATGTTTGCTCTTTTATCAGAAAATGGCAAACGGACAATTTGCAAAGTTGCTTGATGACAACAAGCTGAAGGGCCCAAACTATGCCGATTGGTACAGGAACCTTATGTTGGTCTTAACCTCTGAAAAGTTGGATAAGGTAGCCAAGAATCCTGCCCCGGATCGTCCGGGAGATAGGGCTTCTGAGGCCCGGAGAAGAGAATACCAAAAATGCGAGAAAAACTCCCTTGCCTGCTGCTATATCATTACCTCCTTAGACAACCCAATTCAGAGGCAGTTCGATCAGATCGAACTTGCCAAGGACGTATTGGACAGTCTCAAGACAATGTATGAAGAGTAGAATCGTTCTACTCGGCAGAAGGTCTTAAAACAGTTCATGACCGCGCAGATGTCCAAGGGCCAACAAGTTCACGACCATTGTCTCCGGATGATGGGTTATATCAATGAACTAGAGGCTCTTGGATCCGAGCTGGATCTGGTTACACAGATCGATGTTATTCTCAACTCTTTGAATCCATCCTTTAATCCATTCATCATGAATTACAACATGAACAAGTTGAACGTCAGCTTGCAGGAACTCAACAATATGTTGTAGAGGGCCAAAGAATTGATTTAAAAGGATGTGCCCATTGCCATGCTTGTTGAACCTGGCAAAATGGGCAAGAAAAGGAAGGCAAAGAGAAAGCCCCGGAAGAAGGCTGCCAAACCCAAGAAGCAGAGGAAGGACAAGGCATCGGATTTCTGTCACTTCTGCAAAAAGACCGGCCACTGGAAAAGGAACTGTCCTGCCTACCTAGAATCCAAGAAAGGTAATCTGGAAACTTGTGTTATAGAAACCAACTTATTGGTAGCTTCTGCGTCCTGGTGTATTGACTCCGGGGCTTCAACTCTTGCGTGTAACTCACTGCAGGGGTTCAAGGTAAGCAGAAGGCTGAGTGAAGGAGAACTTATCCTCTACTTGGGGACTACTGCAACTGTTGCAGCCATGGCCATAGGAACCGTGGAGTTAATTTTTGGAGGAGTTATCATACTGAAAGATTGTCTTTATGTACAAAATTTAAGGAGAAATTTTATTTCTGTCTCAAAACTATGTGCAGATGGTTATTCTGTCTTTTTCAGTAATATGATTACTATCAAAAGAAATAGCAGATTCATCGTATACGGGGAACTGGAGAACGGTCTCTATGTTCTACATCCTTCTCTAGAAACTAACATAACCAAAACTACGTCGGCTGAAATCCCCAAGAAAAGAGTCTATGATACAGTTAATCCCACATACCTGTGGCATTAGCGACTTGGCCACGTCGGTGTTGACCGAATCACAAGGTTAGTAAAGGATGGTCCTTTGGATTTTCTAATGGTAGAAGATCTTCCCACCTGTGAGCCTTGCCTACAAGGTAAGATGACCAAACGGCCATTTAATGGTAAGCCTAAAAGATGTACAGGCACACTTGACCTTATACATACTGATGTATGTGGTCCCCAGAGTGTTAGGACACGAAATCAACACGTGTATTTCATCACCTTCACAGATGATTTCTCACGATATGGTTACGTGTACCTAATGAGACATAAGTCTGAATCATTTGAAATGTTCAAAGAGTTTAGACAAGAGGTCGAGAAACAGTTAGGGAGAGAAATTAAAGCCCTTTGATCAAATCGAGGTGGCGAGTATCTCTCTGACGAACTCAGGGACTACTTAAAGGACAATGGGATAGTATCACAATTGGCTCCTCCTGCTACACCACAACTTAACGGTGTTTCAGAGAGGAGGAATAGGACCTTATTAGATATGGTCCGGTCACTTCTCATACACTCAGAGTTACCCACATCCTTTTTGGGCTACGCATTAGAGACTGCGATTTACGTGCTGAATTGGGTTCCAACCAAATCGGTTCCGAACACTCCATATGAACTTTGGACTGGAAAGAAACCAAGTGTCAAACACTTGAAGATTTGGGGTTGTCCAGCACACGTTAAAAGAACAAGTGCAGACAAGTTGGAATCCAAGACCAGCCATTGCCTATTTGTAGGCTACCCAAAAGGTTTATGGGTTACCTATTCTATGACCCAAGTGAGCAGAAGGTATTCTACAGCCGAAATGCACAATTCTTGGAAACAGATTACATCCTGGACATGCTGTGCAGGTAAGGAGATTGAGAGCATGAAAGACGTTCCCTATGCCTCTGCCGTAGGGAGCATCATGTATGCCATGTTGTGCACTCGTCCTAACATTCCTCAGGCAGTGAGTGTGGTAAGTAGATTCCAGGCCAACCCAGGGCAGGAGCACTGGACTGCTGTGAAAAATATACTTAAGTACCTTTGAAGGACAAAAGAGTTTTGTCTGGTATTCGATGGTAGCTCACTACAGATCCAAGGGTATACTGATGCCGATTTCCAGTCAGATCCAGATGATAGAAAGTCTACATCTGTATATGTTTTCACAATAGGATCGTGTGTTGTTTGCTGAAAAAGCAGCAAACAGGGGTCCACTGCAGACTCCACGACCAATTGACGAAGCCACTATCACAAAAAGTGTTTGAGAAACACGTGGAAGGCATGGGACTCTGGCTTGTACCAGATTGGACCTAAGTGCAAGTGGGAGCTGTTAGAAAGTTTTTGTATGCCCTTAGCTTCAATCAGAATGATGTACATTATGAGTTTGTTGTAAATGAATAAATGTACATATTTGATTCAGGTTCCCTTGGTATGTTTCTGTGTAATACCCTTAAACTGGACACTTAAGGAGAATCGTGTTAGTTTAGAATGTTCACAACCACTTGGTCAGTCTGGAGAGACCTATCCTGATAAGGCTGACACTGATGTGCCACCAAGTCGGTTGGGGTGGCCTGTCTCAGCTGCCAAGGTGAGACCCTAGGCACATGCAGTGTAGGATTAATTGAATCTTTGAACTGGACCAGATTTCCAGTATTGCCCTGGACCATGGAGATTAATCGACAAATTTGGAATGTTACACCTGACCCCTAGACTCGATTATGATACTGCACTAGGTGTCGGATTGGGCTGTCTTTGATGTACCAATCAGTGAGACCCTTAAAGGGTGTCAAAATCTAGGTTTGTTGGGACAGTCTGAGAATTCATCTGAGTGGGTGATCATGGTGACTGGATCAGCCCCTTTGTCGGACAAAGGTAATGATCGGGGATGCACTCTCTCTGATGGAAACCAAGACTGCCGGCATCTGATTTCAATCATTAAGATTTGTTTTGAAAAATATATTTTATATGAGATATAAAAGTATATATATTATGGTTTCTAAAATGTTTGCAAAAGGGTTTTAAATCCCGGGATCCATATAAGCAGAGAGTGCAACACTGTTCCTTGCAGCCGAGGGAGAGGTCCTCTCTTGTCGGGCAGTGTTTGATCATTATGGGCTGAGAGGTTGAGTGTAAGACCATTGAGGGTAATACCTGATGGGCTAATCTTGCATCTGCCCACAATCCCTAGGTGTTACAAGTTGGCTTGGCCCAATGACCACTTAGGGTAAGTGTTGGGCCCATAGAGCCCATGTGATGGGTTTCAGGGGGTGCACTGTCCATAGTAGTGTATTCGGCCAGGCCTTGTAACAAAGGCTGGGTCGAACCCATGTGGCTGATGTGTAGATCAATGTTTGGGTCCCACGCCATACAAGGAAGCCCAGCTGGGCAGGAGTTTGGAAGGCTAAGTGAGCACACAATCTTAATGGGCCTAAAGCCCATTTCGTACTGGGCTGATTTGATCAGTTTAAATGAGGGGCGGATCTGGGATTAAATCAGTTGATAGGATTGGGCCTACACCCTATCCACTCAGAGAGTCCAAGATCTAAATGAGATTTAGATCTAAGAGCCTCCTAAGGAGAGGGCTGATCTAATCTACAGATAAGATAGGGGTTATCCCTTATCACTTAAAGGGACTTCTGATCCAAATATGATTTGGATCAGCCATTCCTAATGGGGTTAGGAACTGATCCCTTTAAGCCTATAAAAGGAGGAGGGGGCGGCAGCCTTTAGACACAACACTAAGACCTCTAGTCTTCAGAGCTGAAATCACAGAAGAATGATTTCTGCAATCTCTACGAAACTCTTTCTTGCCACCTCCTTCCTGCTGCCGGACCTCTAGTTCGATCTCCAACATTGTAGGAGAAATCAAGATTCGATCATGATATCAGCCCTTTGTGAAAGGACTGATTGGAAGTAGTGCTCACGTGCCATCCAGCTATTCTTACGAAGGATCAGGTTTTTGGAGAACGCTGCTGATTCTGCTCCATCTTGCACTGCACCATCTTCAGTGGGAGCAGTCTTTGGATCCTTCCTTGGGCATGAACACCTCCATTGAGAGATATTATTTCTCTGTATCAGGTATACCTCTCTCCTACTCCTTTTGGTTCAGATCTGGTTCAGTTTATGGTTCAAGATTGATCCTTGAAAATATGATTTTTAAATAGGGAATGCGATTCCCAGTTGAAGGGAGAGAAATTTTTTGAAATTCGCCCCCTTATTCCGCAAGATTTGGGCGTCCATACGATGGATCTCTCATACCTTCAAACTTGCCCTTTGAGATCATGAGCGATGCAAGCAACTATGCGGTAGGGGCTGTTTTTGGTCAATGAGTTGATGGGAGGAGCCACGTCATCTACTATGCTTCGAAAACATTGAATGCTGCACAGTGCAACTACACAACCCCTGAAAAGGAGCTATTAGCAATTTTGTTTGCTTTAGATAAATTTTGATCATATTTGTTTGGCTCTAAAGTAATTGTATTTTCTGATCATGCAGCTTTGAAATACCTGCTAGCGGAGGAGTCAAAATCGAGGCTGATTAGGTGGATACTCTTGCTCCAAGAGTTTGATTTAGAGATTAAGGATCGAAGGGGAGCTGAAAACTCGGTGGCGGATCATCTAAGTAGGTTGGTGAAAGATGAGGACTCCCCACCCATCTCTGAGTTATTTCCTGATGGGCAATTGTTTCACAAAAAAGGTATGGTCCCTTGGTATGCTGATATTGTGAACTACTTGGTTACCGGAATTTTGCCTAATTACCTTAGCAAATCCATGAAAAATAAAATCAGGTATGAGGCAAAATATTATGTATGGGACGAACTCTATCTATGGAAATTCTGTTCTGATGAAGTGATTATGAGGTGTGTCCCTGATAATGAGTATATGTCGATTTTATGTTTTTGTCATAATTATGCTTATGGTGGTCATTTTTGGCCAAAGAGAATTGCTCGAAAGGTTTTAGATAGTGGACTGTATTGGTTAACCCTATTTAGAGATGCATACTTGTTTTGTAAAAATTGTGAAAGATGCCAGCAAACAGGGGCATTATCTCATAGGAATGAGATGCCCCAAACCCCCATTCTAGTCTGCGAAATCTTTGATGTTTGGGGTATTGATTTCATGGGACCCTTTCCTCCCTCTTGTGGTTTTTCTTATATACTTTTGGCAGTCGATTATGTCTCAAAATGGGTGGAAGCAAAGGCCACTAGGACTGATGATTCTAAGTGTGTTGTAGGGTTTATCAAATCTAACATTTTCAGTAGGTTTGGCATTCCTCGAGCCATCCTAAGTGATCAAGGGACCCACTTTTGCAATAGAGCCGTCAAAGTCTTGCTGAGAAAGTATGTGGGGTGCATCACCAAATCGCCACTGCTTATCACCCCCAGACTAACAAACAAGCTGAAATTTCCAATAGAGAGGTAAAGTCCATTTTAGAGAAGACGGTGAATCCAGAAAGAAAGGATTGGAGCCTACGTCTTGATGATGCACTTTGGGCATATCGAACAGCATACAAAACACCAATAGGGATGTCCCCTTATAGGTTGATTTTTGGCAAATCTTGCCACTTGCCGGTTGAAATTGAACATAGAGCCTATTGGGCAATCAAGCGCTACAATATGAACATGGAAGAAGCTGGCAAGGCAAGAAAGCTCCAATTGTAAGAACTAGAAGAGTTGCGGTTAGAAGCCTATGAGAATTCGAAAATCTACAAAGAGAAGACCAAATTGTTCCATGATAATCTACTGTTAAGAAAACAATTTATAATTAGACAAAAGGTTTTGTTGTACAATTCTCGACTCCAACTCATGCCAGGTAAGTTTCATTCTAGGTGGATGGGTCCATTTGTTGTTACTAATGTGTTTCCTTATGGTGCAATAGAGATCAAAAGTCTCAATACAGACAAGGTTTTCAAGGTGAATGAGCATCGATTGAAGTTGTTCCATGAGGATGCTCCTAGTTGTTCCATGGTGCAATAGAGATCAAAAGTCTCCTTTATGGTAGACATCTTGTTGGACCTTCCTAGTTATTCATCGAGTTAAAGAAGCAAAGAAGGACGTCGAGCATAACAACATTAAACAATTGCGCTTATGGGAGGCAACCCATTGTGTTTAGTTAATTTTGTTATTTTGTTTGGTTTTGATTTTTGTGTTTAGCAGTTGATTTTATATCTGAAGGAACCCAACAAGGCGCACAGGGAAGTTCCCCCAAATCCTTCTAC
The DNA here is from genome assembly GCF_055504915.1 of Nelumbo nucifera. NCBI lineage: Eukaryota > Viridiplantae > Streptophyta > Magnoliopsida > Proteales > Nelumbonaceae > Nelumbo > Nelumbo nucifera. The sequence continues at coordinate 88,019,937 of NC_142651.1, forward strand.
TATATGCATAACCGCATACATTGGGGACAATGTATAAATTAAGTGTGGGGGGATTAGGGAAATCTGGTGGAATTTGGGATAACCCTATCATGCTTCGATCATCACTTCTTGACTTTGCCATTTGAAATTTATGCTCCCTGGAAACTTATCCTTGAATGATTTCGACTTATCAGGAATCATGTGCTTAGGCTGAATAGATAGGATAGGATGCAAGCATGACTAACTGAATTTTTTTTTTGGCTGCATATGGTACCTCATTATATTAATCGATCAATAGGCAAGATGGATATAAAGTTATCCGCATGAGGGTTTGATTGATTTACACAAATATCTAGCAAACATGGTTTGATTATTCTAGAACATGTTGTGTTAGGCATATTGAGACCATGATCAATGAGTTCATGGATCAGACGGTGAGACCCGTTGTGCAAAAAAAAAAAAAGAGAGAAGAATAAAAATGTGACTAATGTGAGATGGAGCATAAAATGCACTCACATCTAGAAATGAAAGCAAGGGTGAGATGGAGCATAAAATGCACTCACATCTAGGCATAACTCTCAATTCCGGACTCCAAATTGGACAATTCAAGAGGCATCAGAAAGATGAAAGAAAGGCCCACAACTTTTATGTTTTGGGTTTTGACAGATTCGGTCCACAACGAATACGAAACTGGGCCCGAAGTCGGAGCAAATTCGCAGCCAGGCCCATTTCACAGCTGAAGCCCAACTCACAGAAGAGCCTTGTAGCAACCCAAGTTTTTAAAGCAGCCCAACTCGAATTCAAGAGCCTAGAGTCCCCATTTCGAATGTAACCTCCAGAAAGAGAGTCTTATTAGATTTAAATTTTTGAATGTAATCCTATAAAGATAAGAAGATTGGATTATATCACTAGATAAGAGATAGGATAGGATTAGTTCAAAACAAATCAGGACTTTCTAACTTGAGGTTAATCTCCTAGAAAGAGTTGGAGAGAGCCCCTCCTCCTAAAGCTATATAAAGGGGGGGGAGGGGTAGGGTGGACCAGCTTTAAGCATCACCCAAGCATCCAAGAAATCATCAAGCAACTCAAGCTACCAAGAGAGCAGTTCGGCCTACTAAGAAGCAAAGCATGGAGGGATCGAAATTCATGAGCAGCTAAGCTTTTCTTTTCTGGTTCAAGGGGGGAGGTTCGATTGAGTCATCGTGGGGTTCTATATTTAATTCAAGTTCTTGCTTTTTAATTCAAGTATTCATTGATTTTTGTGCTTATTCTCAATGGATGTTAATGATAATTACTCTGAAAAATTAATTAATGTTGGTTTTCCTACTGCTATCCATGGTTCGGTGATCTGTAATTGTCACAAATAGTGGTACAAGTAGCAATTTGGTTAATATCTTTCTGGGCAATTGTTCGTGACAGCCTTTGACCAATGTATTGACATGTTTTAACCTAAGGGAATCAATGAAACAAGATTTGATAATTGCAGCTATCTCAATTATTGTTATTTTGGTTTAACTATTTTCACAAAGCTTAATGCTATCACCAATTGATATGGAATGCTATCGTACCCAGTCGACTAGTGATAAGTGTTGATCGAATGCTGGGTTTGGTTAGCTGATTTAGGAAAACACATGGTTTATTATGGCTATAAATGCTTGAATTGCAAAACTACCGAAGTCTACCTATGATCGATGACCAATTGATCAATCCGAACCTTTGAATCAGAATTCAGTAAGACTGATTTCTCTTGTTTGTTCGTTGCTATTTTCTTTCTTGTTCTTTTAGAATTTTAATTATTTAATTTTCCCACTCCATTATATTAATCATTCGGCTGAGAAATTATTTCCTAGCTCCCTGTGGGATTCGACCTAGTACTACTATTACTACAAAAATTCTATTGTGGGATTAGAATTAATTTTGAGAGCTTCGACAACCCGTCAAATGGGCATTTCTTTCATCTTTCTGATGCCTCTTGAATTGTCAAATTCGGAGTCCGGAATTGAGAGTTATGCCCAAATTACTGACTGTTGCCAAAACTGTGCAAAATCATCCGATTTGCCTTGTTTTCTTCCAATTGCCTTCTTGCTTGCCCTGAATCGAAATACAAGAGTAATGAGTCCATGTAAGTGCTAAATAAATGTAAAAGAGTGAATATTAGGGGATAAAAGTAGGGTACATTTTAGTCTCATCAGTGAACAATTCAACACTTGGCAAATTCTGCTTCGCAATGATAGGAAGAGCCGACATCGACAGATCAAAAAGCAACGTCACTATGAATGCTTGGCTGCTACAAGCCAGTTATCCCGGTGGTAACTTTTCTGCACCTCTACCTTCAAATTCTGAAGGTCTAAAGGATTGATAGGCCACGCTTTCACTGTTTGTATTCGTATTGGAAATCAGAATCAAGTGAGCTTTTACCCTTTTGATCCACACGAGATTTATGTTCTCGTTGAGCTCATCTTAGGACACCTACGTTATCTTTTAACAGATGTGCCGTCCCAACCAAACTCCCCACCTGACAATGTCTTTTGCCCGGATCGGCCCACCGAGGCGAGCCTTGGGTCCAAAAGGAGGGGTGAAGCCCCGCCTCTAACTAACGGAATAAGTAAAATAACGTTAAAAGTAGTGGTATTTCACTTCTACCCGAGGGCTCCCATGAAAGGGATGGTAGAATCCATCGTATGGACGCCAAAAAGGTTGTGGAATGAGTGGGCGAATTTCAAAAATTTTCTACCTACCTTCCAACTGGGAATCGCATTCCCTGTTTTAGAATCAAAATTCAAGGATCCTACTTGAACCAGAACCGAACCAGATCTGAACCAAAAGAGAAGGGAGTGATTATACCTGATCCAGAGAAATAATATCTCCCAAAGTTGGTGTCCACGCTCAAAGAAGACACCAAGATCTGCTCCTGCTGAAGATGACACAACAACTATGGAACAAAACTAGCAGAGTGCGTCCTACACACTAAATCCATCGCAACAATCCTTTGGATGACAATGAGCACCAAACTAAATCAGCCTTTCAGTAAAGACTGATATCAAGAACTCTTTCTTGATCTTTCTCCGACAGAGAAATCGAACTGCAATAGAAGGTGGCGGCTACTGAAGGAGGAAGCTAGAGAAGAAGATGGTGAACTGTTTTTCTTCTCTAGGGTTTCTGAGATCCTATCTCAAAACTGCAGGGTGTGTTGTGTGTTCCCTAGGTAATTCGAATAGGGTTTCCTTCAATTGCTTAATGATTAAGAAAAATCTCTTGATCATATTAGGAGTTGCCCTTATCCAAATCTGTATTTGGATTAGCACTCTTCTTAATCCTATCTGCAGATTAGATAAGCTTTTGGGCTCATCCTTTTCTCAGATCTGCCCCTTGTTAATGACTGATCAAATCAGCCCAGTTTGAAATGGGCTTTAGGCCCAATAAGAATCAAGTGCTCAAAAGACTTCCAAACTGCTGCCCAGTTGGGCTTCTTTGTATGGCGTGGGACCCAAACATTGATCTACACACCAGCCACATGGGTTCGGCCCAGCCTCTTTTACAAGGCCTGGCCGAATTAACTAGAGAGCCCAGTGAACCCCTTGAGCCCATCACATGGACCCTATGGGCCCAACACTTACACTAAGTGGTCCCTAGGCCAAGCCATCTTATAAAAACCCAGGGACTGTGGGCAAGTGCAAGATTAGCCCATTAGGTATCATCCCAAAAAGGCCTTACACTTAACCTCTCAGCCCATAATGATCAAGCACTGCCCGACAAGAGAGGGCCTCTCCCTCGGCTGCAAGGAACAGTGCTACACTCTCTACTTACATGGATCCCAGGAATTAAAACCATTTGCAAATATTTTGAAACCATACATAGGTATATATCATATATATATATATAAACTTTGCAAAAACAAAATTCCAATGATTGAAATCAACTGCCGGCAGATTGGTTTCCATCAGAGAGAGTGCATCCCCAATCATTACCTTTGACCGACAAAGGGGCTGATCCTGTCACTATGATCTCCCACTCAGATGAATTCTCAAACTGTCCCAACATACCCAAGTTTTGACCCCCGCTAAGGATCTCACTGATTGGCATATCAAAGACAGCCCAATCTGACACCCAGTGCAATACCATAATCGGGTTTAGGGATCAGGTGTAACTTTCCAGTTTTGCCCATCAATCTCCAAGGTCCAGGGCAATACTAGAAATCTGGTCCAGTTCAAGAGTTCAAGTAATCCTACATTGCATGTGCCTTGGGTCTCACCCTGGCGGCTGAGACAAGCCACCCCAACAGTTGGCAGCACACTAGTGTCATCCTTGGTAGGATAAATCTCCCCAGACTTATCCAATGGTTGTAAACATTTAAAACCAACACAAGTCTCATTAACAGTCCAGTTTTAGGGTCTTACACAGAAGTATACCACACAACAGGAATCAAACATGTACTTCATTTACTTACATTAAATATCAAAAGTACATCAAAAACTGATTGAAGCTAAGGGCATACAAAAATTGTCCAACAGCTCCCACTTGCACTTAGGTACAATCTGGTACAAGTCGGAGTCCCATACTTTCCACGTGTTTCTCAAACACCTTCTGTGTGAGTGGCTTAGTTAATGGGTCTGCCACATTATCCGCTGATGCTACCTTTTGAATCAGGACGTCCCCTCTACCAACGATCTCCCGCAGTACCTGGTACTTCCTCTCGATGTGCTTTGACTTCGAGTGGGCCCAAGGCTCCTTAGCCTGGGCGATCACTCCATTGTTGTCACACAACAACGGGATGGGTGATGTGCTGGACGGAGCCACTCCTAATTTGTGAACGAACTTCTTCATCCACACAGCTTCCTTGGCAGCTTCACTTGCGGCAATGTAATCGGCTTCGGTTGTGGAGTTTGTCGTGGACCCCTGTTTGCTACTTTTCTAGCAAACAACACACCATCCTGTCGTGAAAACATACCTAGATGTAAACTTTCTATCATCTGGATCCGATTGGAAATCGGCATCAGTATACCCCAGAATTTGTAGTGAACTACCATCAAATACCAGACAAAACTCTTTTGTCCTTCGAAGGTATTTAAGTATGTTCTTCACAGCTGTCCAATGCTCCTGCCCTGGGTTGGCCTGGAACCTGCTTACAACACTCACTGCCTGAGCAATGTTAGGGTGAGTGCACAGCATGGCATACATGATGCTCCCTACGGTTGAGGCATAGGGAACGTCTTTCATGCCCTCAATCTCCTCAGAAGTCTTGGGAGACATCTTCTTGGAGAGAGTGACTCCATGCCTGAAAGGAACGTTTCCTTTCTTAGAGTTCTCCATGCTGTACCTTTTGACAATTTTGTCAATGTAAGCAGCCTAGGATAATCCAATTATCCGCTTCAACCTATCTCTATAGAGTCGAAGACCCAGTATATAGGAAGCATCTCCAAGATCTTTTATGGAGAACTGCTATGAAAGCCACACCTTGACCGAAGTCAACATTCCTACATCATTCCCAATGAGTAGGATATCGTCCACATATAACACCAAAAAGGTGAGCTTATCCCCACTGGACTTCCTATAAACACAGGGCTCATCCGGATTCTGCTCAATGTCAAACGATTTGACGGTAGAGTCAAAACGGATGTTCCAACTCCTAGAAGCCTGCTTAAGTCCATATATGGATCTATTAAGTTTACATACCATGTGCTCTTGACTAGCAGCAATGAAGCCTTGCGGCTGCTGCATGTAGATATCTTCACTAAGATCTCCATTCAGGAACGCAGTTTTGACATCCATTTGTCAAATCTCATAGTCATGGTATACTGCTACAACTAGCAGGATCCTAATGGATTTAAGCATGGCCACGGGCGAAAAGGTTTCCTCATAGTCGATAACTTATTTTTAAGTGTACCCTTTCGCCACCAAATGAGCTTTGTAGGTCTCAATCCTGCCATCGGGGCCCTTCTTCCTCTTATTGATCCATTTGCAACCAATTGCTTTTACCCCGGAGGGCGGATCTACTAGAGTCCTGACTCCATTGGCCTTCATCGAGTCGATCTCAGCTCTCATGGCCTCCACCCACTTCTGGGAATCTATGTCCAACATAGCTTCAGCGTAAGTCATGGGATCCTCCTCACTAGTCAAGGCTTCCACCAGGTAACTATCCTGGTCATAACCATAATGGACCATCTGCGCGGTCATGAACTGTTTCAAGACCTTCTGTCGAGTAGAACAATTCTGCTCTTCGTATATAGTCTTCAAACTATCCAATACGTCTTTAGCAAGTTCGATCTGATCGAACTACCTCTGTATTGGATTGTCCAAAGAGGCTATGATATAGCAGTGGGCCAGGGAGTTTTTATCCTCCCATTCTTGGTATTCTCTTCTTCGGGCCTCAAAAGCCCTGTCCCCCGGATGATCTGGAGCAGGATTTTTAGCCACTTTATCCAGTTTTTTTGAAGCCAGGACCAGCATAAGGTTTCTGTACCAGTCGGCATAATTGGGTCCCTTAATCTTGTTGTCGTCAAGCAACTTAGCAAATTGTCTGTTTGCCATTTTTTGGTAAAACAGCAAAACGTTAGTCCACAACCTTTAGTTTGATTCATGTTACCTACATAGATATGGCTTTTAATCTATGTTCCATTTCCATTTGTTCATCTCTGAGATTTCCCTCCTATCTCAGTGACGGAGATGGTGAAATGTCTCTGGAAATGTGGGAAATCACATAGGGTGCATGGAGCCAACTATTTCAGCTGCATAACCCCACCACCTTTCTGCGGCAGATCACATCCACTCATCGTATGAGTTTACCTTTGGCCTCTGTCAGATAAGGTTCAGAGCCATTTTCAGGTAAACCTTTCTGTCCAATGAGTGCTCACCCATCATATTCCGGTTACGCCAAGGTACGGTGAGAGATTTTCCATTTTCTGGTGAAGCCCCTCCCACATCGGTCTATGACGCCCTTATCATCTTATGAAACACTCTGACAGACCCAACAGCAAATGGATAGCCCAATTTTATGGTGCATTTCCTCATTACTGAAGGACCCATCATCGTGCTGATGATGGAAGGCCTTTAGAGAGTCCATCATATGGATCTCCCTATCACATGCACTCATATTACCAGAGGGAACAAAATTACGCCCTAGTTCTATTTTAGGTCAAACCAAAGTGGCTCTCACTGACTTTCAAAAAGTCTGATTTCTGGTGGGCCTAAATCGGCTAGGGTTTCCGCACACGTCCCTTTTCAGGGTTGTGGGACCCACCATGCAAGGAGGGATCATCCAATGACCGTAGGGGACACCAATGGCAATGATGTGCATTTAGCCATGGTGTGCGCAAGACCCACTAATGAATCATCATGGGCCATGTGCTTATGGCTCATGGTCGCAGCACATCAAACATCCACACATCACATGATATGGAAGAATTGATCCAATCAATCACTAGCTGTAAGGCCCATTAATCAGCCCAACAAAACCACAATATTAACAATTAATATCATCTAGGTATATGGGCTGAATAGCAGTCAGCAGTTCGGCCCATATAGCTCTTCTCACAAAAAGGGCTTTTGCAGTTTTAACTCTTTAAAACTGGGATTTACAGGTTGGGCCGAATTAATCCCTGCAATTGAACATCAAATTTGGGCCTGAATTGTGTGAGAAAACTGGACTGAAAACAGTCCCCTTTTGAACCCTAGATTCGGTCCAAACAGATTTGGTCCAATCTGGTCCGAGATGGTCCGAAACTGATTTTCAATTCAAGAATTAATTCAAGATCAGAAATTAATATTTCTGATTTTTAGACAATCATAAATCAGATATGGACTGCTCGCACCACCTGAAAAACAAAGGTTAGTCACTAGGGTTGCAGTTTCATAAACTGCAAAACGCAAAATGCGATCCCTCCATCTGCAAATCTCCAGTGCCGCCGTCTTCTTCAATCAAGAAAATAAAATAAAATAGAAATCCTATTTCTATTAATTAATTACATCCTTGATTGAATCCTATACATTCAGTCTAGTAAAATAAAAAAAAAAAAATTATTTTACAGACCAAATTGAATAGAAATTACAAAAAGGAGAATGCACAGATAATCTGCGCCAAATCTGCACTACGATCTCCAGGTACGAACAATCCATTAAATCAATAAATAAATCAAGAACAATTCTAAATTCAGATTTAAACAAAATTAATTTCAGATCAATTGCCCTCAACAAGAAACAGTTTCTTGAAATAAAACAACAAACTGCGCAATATCCGGATAGAACAGCTTCTACCGAATTGCACAGGTTCAGATCTGAATTCTTGGTTCAAGATTCGAACCTGGCTCTGATACCACTGAAAGGGATGATAGAATCCATCGTATGGACTCCAAAAAGGTTGCGGAATGGGTGGGCGAATTTCAAAAATTTTCCACCTTCCTTCCAACTGGGAATCGCATTCCCTGTTTTAGAATCAAGATTCAAGGATCCTACTTGAACCAGAACCGAACCAGATCTGAACCAAAAGAGAAGGGAGTGATTATACCTGATCCAGAGAAATAATATCTCCCAAAGTTGGTGTTCACGCCCAAAGAAGACACCAAGATCTGCTTCTGCTGAAGATGACACAGCAACTGTGGAACAGAACCAGCAGAGTGTATCCTACACACTAAATCCTTCGCAAGAATCCTTTGGATGACAATGAGCACCAAACTAAATCAGCCTTTCAGTAAAGACTGATATCAAGAACTCTTTCTTGATCTTTCTCTGACAAAGAAATCACACTGCAGTAGAAGGTGGCGGCTACTGAAGGAGGAAGCTAGAGAAGAAGATGGTGAACTGCGTTTCTTCTCTAGGGTTTATGAGATCCTATCTCAAAACTACAGGGTGTGTTGTGTATTCTCTAGGGTTCGAATTCTTGTAATTCGATAGGGTTTTCTTCAGTTGCTTAATGATTAAGAAAAATCTCCTGATCATATTAGAAGTTGCCCTTATCCAAACTTGTATTTGGATTAGGAATCTTCTTAATCCTATCTGCAGATTAGATAAGCTTTTGGGCTCATCCTAATCTCAGATCCGCCTCTTGTCAATGATTGATCAAATCAGCCCAGTTCGAAATGGGCTTTAGGCCCAATAAGAATCAAGGGCTCAAAAGTCTTCCAAACTGCTGCCTAGTTGGGCTTCATTGTATGGCATGGGACCTAGGCATTGATCTACACACCAGCCACATGGGTTCGGCCCAGCCTCTATTACAAGGCCTGGCCGAATTCACTAGAGAGCCCAGTGAACCCCTTGAGCCCATCACATGGACCCTATGGGCCCAACACTTACACTAAGTGGTCCCTGGGCCAAGCCATCTTATAAAATCCCAGGGACTGTGGGCATGTGCAAGATTAGCCCATCAGGTATCATCCCAAATGGTCTTACACTTAACCTCTCAGCCCATAATGATCAAGCACTGCCCGACAAGAGAGGACCTCTCCCTCGGCTGCAAGGAACAGTGCTGCACTCTCTACTTACATGGATCCCGGGAATTAAAACCATTTGCAAATATTTTGAAACCATACTTTGGTATATATCATATATATATAAATTTTGCAAAAAAAAATTCCAACGATTGAAATCAACTGTTGGCAGTTTGGTTTTCATCAGAGAGTGCATCCCCGATCATTACATTTGTCCGACAAAGGGGCTGATCCCGTCACTATGATCACCCACTCAGATGAATTCTTAGACTGTCCCAATTCTTGACCCCCGCTAAGTATCTCACTAATTGGCATATCAAAGATAGCCCAATCCGACACCTAGTGCAGTACCATAATCGGGTCTAGGGGTCAGGTGTAACTTTCCAGTTTTGCCCATCAATCTCTCCAAGGTCCAGGGCAATACTGGAAATCTGGTCCAGTTCAAGGGTTCAAGTAATCCTATGCTGCATGTACCTTGGGTCTCATCCTGGCGGCTGAGACAAGCCACCCCAACAGTTGGCAGCACACCAGTGCCAGCCTTGGTAGGATAAATCTCCCCAGACTTATCCAACGGTTGTGAACATTTAAAACAAACACAAGTCTCATTAAGTGTCCAGTGATGAGAGTAGAATTTATCACATTTTTATCCCCAAATATTCTGTCTTGCATACTTAATTTGTACTTAATTGGACTAATATTTCTTGTATTTCGATTCAGGGCATGAAAGAAGGCATCAGGAGCAAAGAAAGGCAAATCGGATGATTTTTCACAGTTTCGGCTCCGTTCAGTAATCTGGGCATAACTCACGTATCCGAACTCCGATTTGGATGATTAAAGACCCACTGGATAGATAAGAGAAAAAGCCACAACTTTTATGTTTTAGGCTTTCACAGATTTAGTCTGAATCGAAGTCAAATCCGGGCCCGAAGTCGGGGAAAATTCGCAAGAAGGCCCAATCCGCAGCTTAAGCCCAACTTGCAAAAAAGCCTGGCAGTAGCCCAATTCGCAGAGGAGGTCTAATACGAATCCAAGAACAAGAAACTGAGAAGAGTTTTATTATCAGATCTAAATTTATGATGTAATCCCATAAAGATAAAGAGATTGAGATCATAAGATAAAGAGAAAAGAGTTGGATTAGACTAGGACTTTCTATTTTTGAGAGATTAACTTCAAGAAAGAGTAGGAGACCACCCCCTCCCCTTAAGCTATATAAAGGGGTAGGGGGCGGACTAGAGAGGCATCAAAGAGCAGAGGAGCAATCCAACTATCAAGCAAGAAGTCTGCAAGAAGGAGGTGGCGGCAAGGAGAAGAGGAGATCTCAACTCCAAGGGCGAAACCATGAGTTCTTTCTTTCCTCTTGTTTGTTTTATTTCTGCTAGTATGAACTAATTTATCTGTAGTTAGGGTTGTGAAAAGCCTAATCATATCAATGAATATATTTTTATTCTGATTCATTCAAGATCGTGATTTCCATGTAGTCTATGAATTATCTTGCTTAATGCTATTAGGAGTGACCATCTCTTAATTGATCAGTCGTATGTGAATGAATCGAGAGAGGAATTCACATAGCTGACCACATAATTCATGGTGTGAATTGAATGGTATATAGGGGTATATACACATGATTCATCTGAATAAAATAGTTTTTCCTTGGACTTAATGTGCTTCTATCTTGAGAACTCTAATCGAGAGATCGAGGGGTTACCTAATAGAAGTAGTTTTAGTATATCTTGAGAAAGAATATTATATAAAATTGAAAAGACTTCAGCTTTTGGGAATGGAAAATTATCTTGGATAATCTCATCCATTAATATTCATTGGAATGGTTAGGTGGACCGAAAGCCCTAGCGAATTCAACCAATCATTACATACTTTAGCATTACTACTTCTGCTCATGTTTTCCTGTTTCTGTTTTTTCAATAGTTCTTATTCTCAAATCTGAAATTCGATTGTCCAAATAATTAGGGAAGGTTGTAGTTCTAATACTTATTTTGTTAAATCCTCGTGAGAACGATATTTTTATACTACTTGATAACTAGTGCACTTGCTAGGGTCTTACACAGAAGTATACCACACAACACGAATCAAACATGTACTTCATTTATTTACATAAAATATCAAATGTACATCAAAAACTGATTGAAGTTAAGGGCATACAAAAACTGTCCAACAGCTCCCACTTGCACTTAGGTCCAATCTGGTATAAGCCGGAGTCCCATACTTTCCACGTGTTTCTCAAACACCTTCTGTGTGAGTGGCTTAGTTAATGGGTCTGCTACATTATCCGTTGATGCTACCTTCTGAATCAGGACGTCCCCTCTACCAATGATCTCCCACAGTACATGGTACTTCCTCTCGATGTGCTTTGACTTCGAGTGGGCTCGAGGCTCCTTAGCCTGGGCGGTCGCTCCATTGTTGTCACACAACAACGGGATGGGTGATGTGCTGGACAGAACCACTCCTAATTCGTGAATGAACTTCTTCATCCACACAGCTTCCTTGGCAGCTTCACTTGCGGCAATGTACTCGGCTTCGGTTTTAGAGTCTGTCGTGGACCCCTATTTGCTGCTTTTCCAACAAACAACACACAATCCTATCGTGAAAACATACCCAGATGTAGACTTTCTATCATCTGGATCCGACTGGAAATCGGCATCAGTATACCCCAGAATTGGTAGTGAACTACCATCGAATACCAGACAAAACTCTTTTGTCCTCCGGAAGTATTTAAGTATGTTCTTCACAGCTGTCCAATGCTCCTGCCCTGGGTTGGCCTGGAACTTGCTTATGACACTCACTACCTGAGCAATGTCAGGGCGAGTACACAGCATGGCATACATGATGCTCCCTACGGATGAGGCATAGGGAACGTCTTTCATGCCCTCAATCTCCTTAGAAGTCTTAGGAGACATCTTCTTGGAGAGAGTGACTCTATGCTTGAAAGGAACGTTTCCTTTCTTGGAGTTCTCAATGCTGTACCTTTTGACAATTTTGTCAATGTAAGCAGCTTGGGATAATCCATTTATCCGCTTCGACCTATCTCCATAGAGTCGAAGACCCAGTATATAGGAAGCATCTCCAAGATCCTTCATGGAGAACTGCTGCGAAAGCCACACCTTGACCGATGTCAACATTCCTACATCATTCCCAATGAGTAGGATATCGTCCACATATAACACCAAAATGGTGACCTTATCCCCACTAGACTTTCTGTAAATACAGGGCTCATCCGGATTCTGCTCAAAGTCAAATGATTTGACGGCAGAGTCAAAACAGATGTTCCAACTCCTAGAAGACTGCTTAAGTCCATATATGGATCTATTAAGTTTACATACCATGTGTTCCTAACCTGCAGCAATGAAGCCTTGCGGCTGCTGCATGTAGATATCTTCACTAAGATCTCCATTCAGGAACGCGGTTTTGACATCCATTTTCCAAATCTCATAGTCATGGTATGCTGCTATAGCTAGCAGGATCCTAATGGATTTAAGCATGGCCACGGGCGAAAAGGTTTCCTCATAGTCGATAACTTATTTCTGAGTATACCCTTTCGCCACCAAATGAGATTTGTAGGTCTCAATCCTGCCATCGGGGCCCTTCTTCCTCTTATAGATCAATTTGCAACCAATTGCTTTTACCCCGGAGGGCGGATACACTAGAATCCAGACTCCATTGGCCTCCATCGAGTCCATCTCAACTCTCATGGCCTCCACCCACTTCTGGGAATCTATGTCCAACATAGCTTCCATGCAAGTCACGGGATCCTCCTCACTAGTCAAGGCTTCCACCAGGTAACTATCCTGGTCATAACCATAACGGACTGGTGGCCTGGATACCCGGGTGGATCTTCTAGGTTGGTCACTACCTGAAACCTGCGGGACATCTGATAAGACTAAAAAGTACCCTATTTGTATCCCCAAATATTCACTCTTTTTCATTAATTTATCACATAATTGGTCTCATTACTCTTGTATTTCGATTCAGGGCAAGCAGGAAGGGCAATTGGATGAAAAGAAGGCAAATTAGATGATTTTGCACAATTTCGGCACCATTCAGTAATTTGGGCATAACTCTCAATTCTGGACTCCGATTTGGATAATTCAAGAGGCATAAGAAAGATGAAAGAAAGGCCCAAAACTTTTATGTTTTGGGATTTGACAGATTCAGTCCACATCGAAGACGAAACCGGGTCCTAAGTCAGAGAAAGTTTACAGCAAAGCCCATTTCACAGCTAAAGCCCAATTCGCAGAAGAGCCTTGTAGCAGCCCAAGATATTAAGGTAGCCCAACTCGAATTCAAGAGCCTAGAGTTCCAATTTCGAATATAACCTCCAGAAAGAGAGTCCTATTAGATTTAAACTTTGAATGTAATCCTATAAAGATAAGAAGATTGGATTAGATCACCAGATAAGAGATAGGATAGGATTAGTTCAAAACAGATCAGGACTTGAAGTTAATCTCCTAGAAGGAGTTGGAGAGAGCCCTTTACCTCAGCTATATAAAGAGGGGATTGGACCAGCTCTAGGCATCACTCAATCACTCAAGCATCCAAGAAATCATCAAGCAACTCAAGCTACCAAGAGGAGTAGTTCGGCCTACTGATAAGCAGAGCATGGAGGGATCGAAATTCATGAGCAGCTAAGCTTTTCTTTTCTGGTTCAAGGGGGGAGGTTCGATTGTGTCATCATGAGGTTCTGTATTTAATTCAAGTTCTTGCTTTTTAATTCAAGTATTCATTTATTCTTGTGCATATTTTCATTGGATGTTAATGTTAATTAGTCTGACAAATTAATTAATGTTGATTTTCCTACTGCAATCCCTGGTTCGGTGATTCGTAATTGTCACGAATAATGGTACAAGTAGCAATTAGGTTAATATCTTTCTGGGTCAATTATTCATGACAGCCTTTGACCAATGTATTGACTTGTTTTAACCTAAAGGAAATCAATGGAACAAGATTTGATAATTGCAGTTATCTCAATTATTGTTATTTTGGTTTAACTATTTTCACAAAGCTTAATGCTATCACTAGTTGATATGGAACGCTATCGTACCCAGTCAATTAGTGATAAGTGTTGATTGAATGCTGGGTTTGGTCAGCTGAATTAGGAAAACACAAGGTTTATTATGGCTATCCTATAAATCTAAGGTTAAATGCTTGAATTGCAAGTCCACCGAAGTCTACCTATGATCGATGGCCAATTGACTAACCCGAACCCTTGAACCAGAATTCGGTAAGACTGATTTCTCTTGTTTTGATATTGATATTACTTTCTTGTTCTTTTAATTTTAGTTGTTTAATTTTCCCACTCAGTTATATTATTCATTCGACTGAGAAATTATTGTTTAGCTCCTTGTGGGATTCGACCTAGTACCACTTTTACTATAAATTTATTGTGGGACTAGCATTAATTTTGAGGGCTTCGGCAACCCGTCAATATTTTGGCGCCGCTGCCGGGGAGCAACTTTAATTTCTTAGCTTGTTACCTTCTATTTGTGTTAACCTTCTTGTTTTATGACTCGTGCTTCTCAACGAGGTGAACTAGAGTACAACCCCAAAATTGAGAAGACTACCCGTCGTTGAAGGAAGGAGGCGAAGCAAAGGAAGGACCGTTCACCTAAAATGGTGAATTCAGCTTTCGATCTACCAACTTGTGATCAACCCATCTTCGAAGAGGAAGAAAGGATGGCTGATAGAGAGAGAACACTATGGGAGTTGGCTGCACCGATCATGAACCAACAACCCCTGTGCATAACATATCCCACTCTCGAGGTAGCCTTTGAACTAAAATCTGGATTGATTCAATTACTTCCTATTTTTCATGGTTTTCCAGGTGAGGACCCCCATAAACATCTCAAGGAATTCCATGTTGTCTGTTCAAGCATGAAACCACAGGGTATGACCGAGGACCAGGTAAAATTAATAGCTTTTCCATTTTCTTTACGAGATAAAGCAAAGGATTGGTTATATATTCTTCCTCCCGATTCAATACGTACATGGGATGAGATGAACAGAATATCTTTAGATAAATATTTTCCTGCATCCCGAGCTTCAAACTTTAGGGAAGAAATCTATGGAGTTTGACAGTTTGGTGGTGAGACACTATACGAATATTGGGAAAGATTTAAACAACTTGTTGCTAGATGTTCACACCACCAAATATCCGAACAACTCTTGATCCAATACTTCTATGAAGGGCTCCAGCCCATGGATAGAAGTATGGTAGATGCAGCCAGTGGAGGAGCCTTGGTAAATAAAACACCCGAAGCGGCCAGGGAATTAATTTCCAACATGGCCAAAAATTCACAACAGTTCGGCGCAAGAACAAATGGCACTACTAGGAGTGTTAAGGAGGTAAGTCATGTTAACTTAGAAAATCAAATTTCAGATTTAACAGCTTTGGTTAGACAACTGGATGTAGGACAATTGCAAACAGCTAGAGTGTGTGGTGTCTGTTCAATCCCTGGACATCTTACGGATATGTTCCCATCACTACAAGATGGACCGATGCAGCAATTTAATGTCGTAGGAGGATTTCTAGGCCAGCCTCAACGCAAATATGACCCCTACTCCAATTACTACAATCCGGGGTGGAGGGATCATCCAAATCTAAGGTACGGAAACTCAGGAGGACAGCAGAGATATCAGCCCCATGTTTTCAATCAACAGCCCCAATTTTCAGCACCTATCAAAGCGCAAGGCCAACCCTCAAATTCAGGTATGTCGTTAGATGAAATAGTTAAGGCTCTAGCTACTAACACTTAGCAATTTCAGCAGGAAACAAGAGCCAGCATCCATAATTTGGGGAACCAAATCAGCCAACTTGCTACTTCCATTAGCAAGTTGGAGGCGCAAAACTCCAAAAAACTACCATCACAGATGGTAGTCAACCCCAAGGAAAATGCAAGTGCAGTAGTGTTGAGAAGCGGGAAGGAGTTGCAGCCCCAACTTACCTCACCAACGAAGGCAAATAAAGGAGATAAGGAAGAGGAGAGAGAAGATTCAAATGAAGGCCCCATTAAGGTAATACCCGACCCCCCTCTCCCTAAGATTACTAATGCCATTATACCACCTTTTCCTAGTAGGTTGGAAAAGCCCAAGAAGGAGGAATATGAGCAGGAAGTCTTAGAAACCTTCAGGAAGGTGGAAATCAACATCCCCTTGTTAGATGCTATAAAACAGATCCCAAAGTATGCAAAGTTTCTAAAAGAATTGTGCACTAACAAGAGGAGGTTGCGAATCGATGAGAAGGTAAGGGTTGGAGAAAATGTTTCAGCTGTCATCAAGAGGACCTTGCTAGAAAAACGTGTTGATCCAGGTTTGTTCACCTTACCTTGTGTGATTGGCAATAAACAAATCGAACGTGCCATGCTAGACTTAGGTGCATCCATCAATGTCATGCCATACTCGATTTACTGTGCTTTGAGATTAGGTCCCTTGAAGGAAACTAGGGTTGTTATTCAGCTAGCTGATCATTCTAATGCCTACTCGGAAGGGATTGTTAAGGATGTGTTGGTGTAGGTTAATGATTTAATTTTTCCAGCCGATTTTTACATCCTGGAGATGGAGGAGGACACAGTCACAAGTTCAGCCCCACTTCTATTAGGCAGGCCATTTATGAAAATGGCCAAAACCAAAATAGATGTGGATGAGGGTACCCTCTCCGTCAAGTTCGACGGGGAAATTATTAAATTTAATATTTTTGAAGCAATGAAGTACCCCAATGAATGTCATTCGATTTGTTCGGTTGACACTATTGATTCAATTGTGCAGGAAATTTTTGAAGATATGAATGAGGAGGTCGAATTGAGCGCACAATTGGATACGAATTCCAGATTTGAACCCACCCATGATGGATGAAAGGGGAGAACACCGAAAGTTGCATCCACGAGAATTAGAGGATCTGATTCAGGATTATTAAAAATAGGGAAGTTTGTTTTTTCCTTTTTCTTTTTGTTTTTACATTTCTAGTTTAGTTTTTCTGCCCTTTCTTTGCATTTAGCCTCACATTGGGGACAATGTAAGTTTTAAGTGTGGGGGAGGGGATTTAGGTTAGAATTTAGGTTGCGTTTTAAAATTTGATTTAGGTCATGTTTTTCTACATTTGCTTTTCAAAAAAAAATAACAAAAATAACAAAAAAAAAACTCAACTCTTTTGAAATCAATTGAAGCAATGTTGTAGGGAAATTCTTGTGAACCTAGTAAAGAAATATGATCAAGGAGTACATGACTTATCTGAAGCCATTTCCAGTTAAGCTAGTTCAAAATGCAGGTTTAAGTAAATAGGGCAAATACTTCACCATTGCCACAATTGGTAGGATGGAGCATAAAATGCACCTACCGGTCAAGTAATTCGATGGTAGCATGGAGCATAAAATGCACCTACCAGTCAAGTCATCTGATAGTAGGACGGAGCATAAAATGCACCTACTAGCTAGTAAATCAAATAGTAGGATGGAGCATAAAATGCACCTACTAACCAAATAATCCAAAAGTGAGATGGAGCATAAAATGCACTCACTTCTTCAGAGGAGAGAAAAAGAAAATAAAAAGAGAGAGAAGACTGATGAATGAGTCGTGTATGACTTGGTTGTGTTGATTTAACAGTTTGTGATAGTTAACCTAAAATATTTGTGGAGAAAGATGAAGGAGAGTTGAGTTTAAAAATCAATAGATAGTTTGTTTGTTTGTTTTTGCTTGTGTTTTGCCTTGCCCGAGGATGGGCAAAGTTTAAGTGTGGGGGGATTTGATGAGACTAAAAAGTACCCTATTTTTATCCCCAAATATTCACTCTTTTTCATTAATTTATATAGTTTGTTTGTTTTTGCTTGTGTTTTGCCTTGCCCGAGGACGGGCAAAATTTAAGTGTGGGGGGATTTGATGAGACTAAAAAGTACCCTATTTTTATCCCCAAATATTCACTCTTTTTCATTAATTTATCACTTAATTGGTCTCATTACTCTTGTATTTCGATTCAGGGCAAGCAAGAAGGATATTTGAAGAAAACAAGACAAATCGGATGATTTTGCACAGTTTCGGAACCATTCAGTAATCGGGGCAAAACTCTCAATTCTGGACTCCGATTTGGATAATTCAAGAGGCATCAGAAAGATGAAAGAAAGGTCCAAAACTTTTATGTTTTGGGTATAACTCGCCGCCTCTGAAGGGATGAGAGATCCATCATATGGATGCCCAAATCTTGCGGAATAAGGTGGGCGAATTTCATAAAAAATTTTCTCTCCCTTCAATTGGGAATCGCATTCCCTATTTAGAAAATAATAATTTCAAGGATCAATCTTGAACCATAAACTGAACCAGATCTGAACAAAAGCAGTAGGAGAGGATTATACCTGATACAGAGAAATATTATCTCTCAATTGAGGTGTTCACGCCCAAGGAAGGATCCAAAGACTGCTCCCACTGAAAATGGCGCAGTGCAGGATGGAGCAGAATCAACAATGTTCTCTCCAAGAACCTAATCCTTTGCAAGAAGTAGCAGGATGGCACGTGAGCACAACTTCCTATCAGTCCCTTCACAAGGAACCTAATCTTGATTTCGCAGGGATGCTTAATTCTTCCTTCTGTAATTTCAGCTCTAAAAAGGATGTGAATATGTTTCTTCTAAAGGCTGCCACCCCCTCCTTCTTTTGTAACCTTAAAGGATCAGCTCCTAATCCCATTAGGAGTTGCTGATCCAAATCATATTTGGATCAGACATCCCTTTAGGTGATAAGGATAAACCCTTATCTTATCTGCAGATTAGATCTGCCTTCTCCTAATCTTATTAGGAGGTTTCCAGATCTGAACCACATTCAGATCTGGACTCTCTAAGTGGCTAGGGTTAAGACCCTATCCTATCTGCTAATCCATTCCCAAAATTTGCCCCATATTTAACTAATTAAATTAGCCTAGTTCGAAATGGACTTTAGGCCCACTAAGCTTATATGCTCACTAAGCCTTCCTAACTGCTGCCCAGTTGGGCTTCCTTGTATGGCGTGGGACCCAAACATTGATCTACACATCAGCCACATGGGTTCAGCCCAGCCTTTGTTACAAGGCCTGGCTGAATACACTGTTATGGACAGTCACCTCTGACTATGAAATACGAATGCCCCTGACTGCTCTGTTAATCATTACTTCGATCCCGAAGGCCAACGTAATAAGACCGAAATCCTATGATGTTATCCCAGTCTAATGTATACAGAGCGTAGGCTTGCTTTGAGCACTCTAATTTCTTCAAAGTAACAGCACTGGAGGCACGACCCGACCAGTTAAGACCAGGAACGCATCGCCGGTAGAAGGGACGAGATGACCGGTGCACACCGCAAGGCGGACCGGTCGACCCAACCCAAGGTCCAACTACGAGCTTTTTAACTGCAACAACTTAAATATACACTATTGGAGCTGGAATTACCGCGGTTGCTGGCACCAAACTTGCCCTCCAATGGATCCTCATTAAGAGATTTAGATTGTACTCTTCCGCATCCAAGAGAACACACAGTAGACATGTGCCGAGTGCATTGCACAATCACAAGACAATGCATGGCATCACGTTCTACGTGTTCATGGCTGCCTCATCCCCCACCGTGGGAGGAGAGAGACAAACTATCACTCGAGGGGTATCAATTCCATCTCTTTGGGTAGGCAACACAGGAACCATCCGCATACGCCCAAGTAGCAACAACTAGCTTGGGCAAAACTGAAGAGGAGGGCAGGTTAATGGTTCCGACCACAAGCACAGAGGCCATCAACACATACCATCCAAACACCACTCACGTGCATCGCGTACACCTTCAGGAAACCACCCCCCCAAACCAATGACGCATCAATGACACGCAGAATGGCCGAGGAAAGCAGCACCCAAAGGCCCCGCTAAGCATGGAAGCAACCATCAACATGAATCAACATCCGGAAAGGGTCTTTAGGAGATCAAAAGCAATGCAAGAGATGCCACCATGTTGCACCATACCCACTCATGTGAGGTCCCCATGGGGGCCTCCCATGCTTGAAATAGGTAAGCTACAGAGGCACCATAGTGTGCCCTGGGAAGCATGCGGGGAGGCACCCAAAGCACAATTGCCGAACACCTTGCACGTCACCTAACCCAGCATCGCTAACCCACAAACGTGTGTTCATGAGAACGCGTAGGATGACACTGTTAAGGCTATGGAAATGCACGCAGTGCTCAACATAGCAAGTGCGACCGCGCATGCTGCCGAGGGCACCCAACACAACACACATCGCTTGTGACCAACGCGTGCATCATCACGCTCCTAGATCTCCTCTAGTGCCCGTCATTGTGCAGCAGCACGCACTATCAACTAGGACTTTGCACACCCTGGTGCATGTCATTGCGCTACCATGTCGCACTCGGTAAGCATCATGTGCCTTCATGTCGCCTCTAGTGCATGCTATTGCGCTACCTGTGCGTCATGGGTGACGGGGCAGACGCCCCATGACTGCCAACACTCGCCCAATGGCGCCCCCAGGGGGGAACACCCCACCCCCCCCAGAGTCACCACCCCCCCTCAAAGAGTACGTTAAGCTTTTGGGGCTCTGCCAAGAGGAAACATCACTTTTCTAAAAAATCATACTGGGTGTTATCTTGAGATGTACGGATTAGATTGCTCTTAAAATTGACACGTGGCATTAGTTTGGCTTGAAAAACAAGAAAATTAACTAAAATTTATTTTTGGAGAAAAATTTTAATTTTTATTAATTTTTAATCACTAAAAATTAGGAAAATTCTGAAAAAAATAATTTTCGTGCGTGGGGGTTGCTTGCAACACCTTTAAAAAAATTTGTGCACCAAAATAAGCTGGTTTCATACCGAAAAGTATTTGATAGAAATGGTTTTTCACTAATATTTAATTTTTAGAAATTACAAAAATTACAAAAAATTGAGAAAATTTATTTTGTGGAAATGCGATTGCATGGAATCAAAAGGGAACACTCCCACGCTAATTTTATGAAAAGGTGAGCTAGTTTCATGCAAGAAAGGTGCACGAAGACGAGTTTGGGACTGTCAATCAAAGCAGTGACATGGGGGTGTATGGGTGAGATATGGTGAAAGAGCAACAATGGTCACAAGTGCACTGTGGGGCGTTGTGACCACGACACACCACATGAGGCACCAATTTAATTGCTGGTTTGCACACCCAGTGCAAAATGATGCAGCATGGGGCGTTGTGTGCAGTGTCAGCACATCCATTGCACCATGATGCACACCCACTTGCACCCTGTGTTAATAGTGAAGGGATGAGAGATCCATCGTATGGACGCCCAAATCTTGCGGAATAAGGTGGGTGAATTTCAAAAAATTTCTCTCCCTTCAACTGGGAATCGCATTCCCTATTTAGAAAATCATATTTTCAAGGATCAATCTTGAACCATACACTGAACCAGATCTGAACAAAAGCAGTAGGAGAGGATTATACCTGATACAGAGAAATATTATCTCTCAATGGAGGTTTTCACGCCCAAGGAATGATCCAAAGACTACTCCCATTGAAAATGGCGCAGTGCAGCAGTGTTCTCTCCAAGAACCTAATCCTTCGCAAGAAGTAGCAGGATGGCACGTGAGCACAGCTTCCTATCAGTCCCATAACAAGGAACTGATGTCAAGATCGAATCTTGACTTCTCCCACTGAACTGGAGATCGAACTTGCAGGGTAGACGGCAACAGAAAGAGGCGGCGAGAAAGAATTTCGCAGGGATGCTTAATTCTTCCTTCTTTAATTTCTGCTCTAAAGAGGATGTGAATATGTGTCTTCTAAAGACTGTCGCCCCCTCCTTCTTTTGTAACCTTAAAGGATCAGCTCCTAATCCCATTAGGAGTTGCTGATCCAAATCATATTTGGATCAGACATCCCTTTAGGTGATAAGGGTAAACCCTTATCTTATATGTAGATTAGATCAGCCTTCTCCTAACCTTATTAGGAGGTTTCCAGATCTGAACCACATTCAGATCTGGACTCTCTGAGTAGATAGGGTTAAGACCCTATCCTATCTGCTAATCCATTCCTAGAATTCGCCCCATATTTAACTAATTAAATTAGCACAGATCGAAATGGGCTTTAGGCCCATTAAGCTTATGTGCTCACTTATCCTTCCTAACTGCTGCCCAGTTGGGCTTCCTTGTATGGCGTGGGACCCAAACATTGATCTACACATCAGCCACATGGGTTCAGCCCAGCCTTTGTTACAAAGCCTGGCCGAATACACTGTTATGGACAGTGCACCCACGGAAACCCATCGCATGGGCTCTATGGGCCCAACACTTACCCTAAGTGGTCCCTGGGCCAAGCCACCTTGTAACACCCAAGGACTGTGGGCAGATGCAAGATTAGCCCATCAGGTATTACCCTCTATGGTCATACACTTAACCTCTTAGCCCATAATGATCAAACACTGCCCGACAAGAGAGGACCTCTCCCTCGGCTGCAAGGAACAGTGTTGCACTCTCTGCTTATATGGATCCCGGGAATTAAAACCCTTTTGCAAACATTTTGGAAACCAGAACATATATATATATACTTTTGCAAAAAACAAATCTCAACGATTGAAATCGGCTGCCGGCAGTCTTGGTTTCCATCAGTGAGAGTGCATCCCCGATCATTACCTTTGTCCGACAAAGGGGCTGATCCTGTCACTATGATCACCCACTCAGATGAATTCTCAGACAGTCCCAACATACCAAGGTTTTGACCCCCACTAAGGATCTCACTGATTGGTACATCAAAGATAGTCAAATCTGACACCTAGTGCAATATCATAATCGAGTCTAGGGGTCGGGTGTAACTTTCCAGTTTTGCCCATTAATCTCCAAGGTACAGGGCAATACTGGAAATCTGGTCCGGTTCAAAGATTCAATTAATCCTACACTGCATGTGCCTTGGGTCTCACGCTGGCAGCCAAGACAGGCCACCCCAACTGACTTGGTGGCACATCAGTGTCAGCCTTATCAGGATAGGTCTCCCCAGACCGACCCACTGCTGTGAACATTCTAAACTAACACGAGTCTCATTAAGTGTCCAGTTTATGGGTATTACACAGAAACACACCAAAGGAACATAAATCAAATATATACTTTATTCATTTACAATAAACTCATAATGTACAACATTCTGATTGAAGCTAAGGGCATACAAAAACTGTCTAACAGCTCCCACTTGCACTTAGATCCAATCTGGTACAAGCCGTAGTCCCATGCTTTCCACGTGTTTCTCAAACACTTTCTATGATAGTGGCATTGTCAATGGGTCTGCTACATTTTCCGCCGATGCTACTTTCTGAATCAGGATGTCCCCTCTACCAACAATCTCCCACAGTACGTGGTACTTCCTCTCGATGTGCTTCGACTTCGAGTGGGCTCGTGGCTCCTTAGCCTGAGCAATGGCTCCATTGTTGTCACACAACAATGGGATGGGTGATGTGCTGGATGGAACAACTCCCAACTCGTGAATGAACTTCTTCATCCACACGGCTTCTTTGGCAGCCTCACTTGCGGCAATGTATTCGGCTTCAGTCGTGGAGTCTGCAGTGGACCCTTGTTTGCTGCTTTTCTAGTAAACAGCACACGATCCTATCGTGAAAACATATCCATATGTAGTTTCTATCATCTGGATCCGATTGGAAATCGGCATCAGTATACCCTGGATCTGAAGTGAGCTACCATCGAATACCAAACAAAACTCTTTTGTCCTTCAAAGGTACTTAAGTATGTTTTTCACAATAGTCCAGTGCTCCTGCCCTGGGTTGGCCTGAAATCTGCTTACCACACTTACTGCCTGAGCAATGTCGGGTCGAGTGCACAACATGGCATACATGATGCTCCCTACGGCAGAGGCATAGGGAACGTCCTACATGCCCTCAATCTTCTCAGAGGTCTTGGGAGACATCTTCTTGGAGAGAGTGACTCCGTGACTGAAAGGAACATTTCCATTCTTGGAGTTCTCCATGCTGTATCTTTTGACTATTTTGTCAATGTAAGTAGATTAGGATAATCCTATTATCCGCTTCGATCTATCTCTATAGAGTCGAAGACCCAGTATATAGGAGGCTTCTCCAAGATCTTTCATGGAGAATTGTTGTGAAAGCCATACTTTCACCGTAGTTAACATTCCAACACCATTCCCAATGAGTAGAATGTCAACTACATATAGAACCAAGAAGGTAACCTTATCCCCACTGGATTTCCTGTAAACACAGGGCTCATCCAGATTCTGCTTGAAGTCAAATGATTTGAAAGCAGAGTCAAAACGGATGTTCCAACTCCTTTTAGCGTGCTTAAGTCCATAAATGGATCTATTGAGTTTACATACCACGTGTTCCTGACCAGCAGCAATGAAGCCTTGCGGCTGCTGCATTTAAATATCTTCAGTAAGATCTCCATTCAGGAATGCAGTTTTGACATCCATTTGCCAAATCTCATAATCATGGTATGCTGCTACAGCTAGCAGGATCCTAATGGATTTAAGCATGGCCACAGGCGAAAAGGTTTCCTCATAATCGATACCCTCTTTCTGAGTGTACCATTTCGCCACCAGATGAGCTTTAAAGGTCTCAACCCTGCCATCGGGACCCTTCTTCCTCATGTAAATCCATTTGCAACCAATTGCTTTTACCCCGAAGGGGGGATCTACTAGAGTCCAGACTCCATTGGTCTCCATTGAGTCCATCTCTACTCTCATGGCCTCCACCCACTTCTGGGAAAATTTATGTCCAACATAGCTTCTGCATAAGTTACGGGATCCTCTTCATGTTAGACAGTTTTGTATGCCCTTAGCATCAATCAGAATGATGTACTTTATGAGTTTATTGTAAATGAATAAAAGTGCATATTTGATTCATGTTCCCTTGGTATGTTTCTGTGTAACCCTTAAACTAGACACTTAATGAGACTCGTGTTAGTTTAGAATGTTCACAGCCAGTGGGTTGGTCAGGGGAGACCTATCCTGATAAGGCTGACACTGTGGTGCCACCAAGTCGGTTGGGGTGGCCTGTCTCAGCTGCCAGGGTGAGACCCTAGGAACATACAGTGTAGGATTAATTGAATCTATGAACTGGACCAGATTTCCAGAATTGCCCTGGACCTTGGAGATTGATGGGCAAAACTGGAAAGTTACACCCGACCTCTAGACTCGATTATGATACTGCACTAAGTGTCAGATTGGGTTGTCTTTCATGTACCAATCAGTGAGATCCTTAGCGGGGTCAAAACCTGGGTATGTTGGGACAATCTGAGAACTCATCTGAGTGGGTGATCATAGTGCCAGGATAGCCCCTTTGTCGGACAAAGGTAATGATCGGGGATGCACTCTCACTGATGGAAACCAAGACTGTCGGCAGCCGATTTCAACCGTTGATATATGTTTTGCAAAGTATATTTTATATGAGATATAAAAGTATATATATTATGGTTTCTAAAATGTTTGCAAGAAGGTTTTAATTCCCGAGATCCATATAAGTAGAGAGTGCAACATTGTTCCTTGCAGCCGAGGGAGAGGTCCTCTCTTGTCAGTCAGTGTATGATCATTATGGGCTGAGAGGTTATGTATAAGACCATCGAGGGTAATACCTGATGGGCTAATCTTGCATCTGCCCATAGTCCCTGGGTGTTACAAGGTGGTTTGGCCTAGGGACCACTTAGGGTAAGTGTTGGGCCTATAGAGCCCATTTGATGGGTTTCAGGGGGTGCAATGTCCATAACAGTGTATTCGGCCAGGCCTTGTAACAAAGGCTGGGCCGAACCCATGTGGCTGATGTGTAGATCAATGCTTGGGTCCCACACCATACAAGGAAGCCCAACTGGGCAGCAGTTAGGAAGATTAAGTGAGCACATAAGCTTAATGGGCCTAAACCCATTTCGAACTGGGCTATTTAATTAGTTAATTGTGGGGCGAATTCTGAGATGGATTAGCAGATAAGATAGGGTCTTGACCCTATCCACTCAGAGAGTCCATATCTGAATGTGATTCAGATCTAGAAACCTCCTAATGAGATTAGGAGAAAGCTAATCTAATTTGCAGATAAGATAAGGGTTTATCCTTATCACCTAAAGAAATGGCTGATCCAAATATGATTTGGATAAGCGGCTCCTAATTGGATTAGGAGCTGATCTTTTAGGTTAACAAAAGAAGGAGGGGGCGGCAGCTTTTAGAAGACACACATAATCAGATCCTCTTCAGAGCTGAAACCATAGAAGAAAGAATTAAGCAACCCTGCAGAATTCTTTTTTGCCGCCTCCTTGTTCTTCCAGCCCTGTTTGCCAGTTCGATCTCCAGTTGTGGGAGAAGTCAAGATTCGATCTTGACATCAGTTCTTTGAGAAAGAATTGATAAGAAGCTATGCTCACGTGCCATCCTGCTGTTTCTTGTGAAGGACAAAATTCTTGGAGAAGAATACTGTTGATTCTGCTCCATCCTGCACTGCGCCATCTTCATTGGGAGCAGTCTTTGGATCCTTCCTTGGGCATGAACACCTTCATTGGGGGATATTATTTCTCCGTATCAGGTATAATCCTCTCCTACTCCTTTTGGTACAGATCTGGTTCAGTTTATGGTTCAAGAATGATCCTTGAAAATATGATTTTCTAAATAGGGAATGCAATTCCTAGTTGAAGGGAGAGAAAACATTTTGAAATTCGCCCCCTTTATTCCGCAAGATTTGGGCATCCATACGATGGATCTCTCATCCCATCAGTGGTATCAGAGCCATGGTTCAAATCTTGAACCAATTTGTTTCATATCTGAACCTGCGCAAATGGGCAGAAGGAGTTCTACCCAATTTGCGCAGATATGGGTTTTGGGAAATTTGTTCCCAAAATTAATGGGCGAATAATCTGAAATTAACTTTATATATATCTGATTATTATTTAGAACTGTTCTTTATGATTTTCTTGATTTATGGGTTGTTCGTACAAGTGGAGATCGAAATCTTGATTTGCGTAGGGAACCTGCGTTTTTGCAATTTTTGGATTGCTTTATTACATTTGGTCTGTAAAATGATTTTTTTTTATTTTTTAGACTGAATGTATAGGTATTCGATATGATGTAATTATTAATAGAAATTAGGATTTCTATTTATTTTAATTTTGGATCGAAGATGGCGGCGCAGAAAAGGAGATTTTGCAGAGAAGGAGATTTCGCAGATGGGAGAATTGCAATCTGCGATTTGCAGTTTATGAAACTGCAAACTGTGATCTAACCTTTGTTTTGCAGGATGGATTGTGCGAACAGCCCTGTTTGACTGGTTCTTGATTTTCTTTTATCAGTATTTAATTTCAGATTATTTTCTTGAATTAAATATTTAATTAAAGATCAAACCCTAGACCCATTCGAGCCAAGATTGGTTCAAACTGTTTGGACCGAATCTAGGGTTTATTCATGGCTGAAAGTCAGCCCTAATTTTCCAACTAATGGGCCTGAGGATTGACGTTTAATTAAATGGTTAATTCGGCCCAACCTGTAAAGGCCCAGTTTTAAATAGTTAAAACTACTAAAAGCCCATTTAACACATAAAGCTATATGGGTTGAACCATTCGGCCCATATACCTAGATAATATTAATGGTTAATATTATGGATTTAAAATGGGCTTCAAATGGGCCTTACAGATGATTAATTGATTGGATCAATTTATCCCTGCAGGAGATGTATGGATGTGTGATGTGCTACGTACATGGGCCATAAGTGCTTGGCCCATGTTCAATCGACAGTGGCTCTTGCGCACACCAAGGATGAATGCACATCATTGCCATGGTGTCCCTTTTGGTCATTGGATGACCTCCCTCAGTGGTGGGCCCCCCACCTAATCAAGAGGTTGCATGCGGAACCCTAGCCGATTTAGGCCCACCGAAATCTAGCTTTATGAATGTCAGTGGGAGCCACTTTGGTTTGACCTAGATCAAACTAGGGCGTAATTAACTGTTCCCTCAAGCTAATATGAGTGCATGTGATAGGGAGATTCATATGATGAACTCTCTAAAGGCCTTCCATCATTAGCATGAGGATGGGTCCTTCAGTAATGAGGAAACGCACTAGAAAATGGGCTATCCATTTGCTGTTGGCCTTGTCTAAGTGTTTCATAAGATGATAGGGGCGTCATAGACCGATGTGGGAGGGGTTTCACCAGAAAATGGGAACTCTCTCACGGTACCTTGGCGTTCACGAATATGATGGGTGAGCACTCACTGGACAGAAAGGTTTACCTGAAAATGGCTCTGAATCTTGTCTGATAGAGGCCAAAGGGAAAACTCATATGATGAATGAATATGATCCTTCACAGAAAGGTGGTGGAGTTATGCTGCTGAAACAGTTGGCTCCATGCACCCTATGTGATTTCCCACATTTCCAGAGACAACCCGTAGTCTCCGTCACTGAGAAAGGAGGGAAATCTTAGAGATGAATAAATGGAAATGGAACGTAGATTAAAATTCATATCTATGAAATGAACATGAATCAAATATGGTTGTGGACTGATGTTTTCTCTTTTATCAGAAAATGGCAAATAGACAATTTGCAAAATTAATTGATGACAACAAGTTGAAGGGCCCAAACTAAGCCGACTGGTATAGGAACCTTATGTTGGTCCTAACTTTTGAAAAGTTAGACAAAGTGGCAAAGAATCCTATCCCGGAGTGTCCGGGTGATAGGGCTTCTGAGGCCCGAAGGAGAGACTATCAGCAATGGGAGGAGAAGAACTCCCTTGCCCGATGTTACATCATTGCCCCTTAGACAACCCGAAACAGAGGCAGTTCGATCAGATCGAACTTGCCAAGGATATATTGGAAAGTCTCAGGATGATGTATGGAGAGCAGAATCGTTCTACTCGACAAAAGGTCTTGAAACAGTTCATGACCGCACAAATGTCCAAGGGCCAACAAGTTCACGACCATTGTCTTCGGATGTTGGGGTACATCAACGAATTGGAGGCTCTTGGATCCGGGCTGGACCTTGCGACCCAGATAGATGCCATCCTTAATTCTTTGCCTCCTTCCTCTAATCTGTTCATCATGAACTATAACATGAACAAGCTGAATGTCAGCCTACAAGAGCTTAGCAATATGTTGCAAAGAGCTGAAGAACTGATTAAAAATGATGAGCCCATAGCTATGCTTGTTGAAGCTAGCAAGACAGGCAAGAGAAAGAGGAAGGCAAAGAAGCCTCAAAAGAAAGCCACTAAGGGCAAGAAGTAGAAGAAAGACAAAGCATCGGATGCCTGTCACTTCTGCAAGAAGACCGGACACTGGTTAAGGAACTGTCCTGCCTACCTGGAATCCAAGAAAGTTAATTTCGAAACTTGTGTTATAGAAACCAATTTATTGGTAGCTTCTGCGTCCTGGTGTATTGACTCCGGGGCTTCAACTCATGCGTGTAACTCACTACAGGGGTTCAAGGTAAGCAGAAGGCTGAGTGAAGGAGAAGTCACACTCTACTTGGGGAGTACTGCAACTGTTGCAACCGCGGCTATAGGAACCTTGGAGTTACGATTTAGAGAAGGAACAATTGTACTGAAAGATTGTCTTTATGTACAGAATTTAAGAAGAAATTTGATTTCTGTCTCAAAACTGTGTGCAAATGGTTATTCTGCCTTCTTTAGTAATACGATTACTATAAAAAGAAATAACAGATTCATCGCATACGGCGAACTGGAGAACGGTCTCTATGTTCTACATCCTTCTCTAGAAACTAACATAACCGAAACTACGTCGGCTGAAATCCCCAAGAAGAGAGCCCATGATACAGTTAATACCACGTGTCAGTGGCATTACCGACTTGGCCACATCGGTGTTGACCGAATCACAAGGTTGGTAAAGGATGGCCCTTTCGATTTTCAAACTGTAGAAGATCTTCCCACCTGTGAGCCTTGCCTACGAGCCTTGCCTACGAGAGAGGTCCTCTCTCGTCGGGCAGTGTATGATCATTATGGGCTGAGAGGTTATGTATAAGACCATCAAGGGTAATACCTGATGGGCTAATCTTGCATCTGCCCACAGTCCCTGGGTGTTACAAGGTGGTTTGGCCCAGGGACCACTTAGGGTAAGTGTTGGGCCCATAGAGCCCATTTGATGGGTTTCAGGGGGTACACTGTCCATAATAGTGTATTTGGCCAGGCCTTGTAACAAAGGTTGGGCCGAACCCATGTGGCTGATGTGTAGATCAATGCTTGGGTCCCATGCCATACAAGGAAGCCCAACTGAGCAGCAGTTAGGAAGGTTTAGTGAGCACATAAGCTTAATGGGACTAAAGCCCATTTCGAACTGGGCTATTTAATTAGTTAATTATGAGGTGAATTCTGAGATGGATTAGCAGATAGGATAGGGTCTTGACCCTATCCACTCAGAGAGGGCTGATCCTTATTTAATTAGTTAATTAAGTGAGCACATAAGGATAGGGTCTTGTCCTTATCACCTAAAGAGAGGGCTGATCCAAATATGATTTGGATAAGCAGCTCCTAATTGGATTAGGAGCTTATCTTTTAGGTTAACAAAAGAAGGAGGGGGCAGCAGCCTTTGGAAGACACACATAATCAGATCCTCTTCAGAGTTGAAATCATAGAAGAGAGAATTAAGCAACCCTGCAGAATTCTTTCTTGCCGCCTCCTTGTTCTTGCCGCCCTGTTTGCCAGTTCGATCTCCAGTTGTGGGAGAAGTCAAGATTCGATCTTGACATCAGTTCTTTGAGAAAGAATTGATAGGAAGCTGTGCTCACGTGCCATCATGCTGTTTTTGCGAAGGATAGAATTCTTGGAAAAGAATACTGTTGATTATGCTCCATCCTGCACTACGCCATCTTTAGTGGGAGTAGTCTTTGGATCCTTCCTTGGGCGTGAACACCTTCATTGGGGGATTTTATTTCTCCATATCAGGTATAATCCTCTCCTACTCCTTTTGGTTCAGATCTGGTTCTGTTTATGGTTCAAGAATGATCCTTGAAAATATGTTTTTCTAAATAGGGAATGTAATTCCCAGTTGAAGGTAGAGAAAAATTTTTGAAATTCGCCCCCTTCATTCCGCAAGATTTAGGCGTCCATACGATGGATCTCTCATCCCTTCACTTCACTAGTCAAAGTTTCCACCAGGTAACTATCCTAGTCATAACAATACGATGGATCTCTCATCTCTTTAGGTGGTTTGGATACCTGAGTGGATCTTCTAGGTTGGTCACTTCCTGGAACCTGTGGGACATCTCCCACTACACTTGAGCTCTCTTCATCAAGAACTACTTCCTGATGATGGGTGACCAGGATGTAATCGGTTTCCAGGAATTGTGCATTTCGACTGCAGAACACCTTCTGCTCACAAGGGTCATAGAATAGGTAACCCACAGAGCCTTTTGGGTAGCCTACAAATAGGCAACGACTGGTCTTGGATTCCAACTTGTCTGCACTTGTTCTTTTAACGTGTACTGGACAACCCCAAATCTTCAAGTGTCTGACACTTGGTTTCTTTCCAGTCCAAAGTTCATATGGAATGTTCGGAACTGATTTGGTTGGAACCCGATTCAGCACGTAAATCGCAGTCTCTAATGTGTATCCCCAAAAGGATGTGGATAGCTCTGAGTGTATAAGAAGTGACCGGACCATATCCAATAAGGTCATATTCCTCCTCTCTGAAACACCATTAAGTTGTGGTGTAGCAGGAGGAGCCAATTGTGATACTATCCCATTGTCCTTTAAGTAGTCCCTGAATTCGTCAGAGAGATACTCTTCACCTTGATCTAATCGAAGGGCTTTAATTTTTCTCCCTAACTGTTTCTCGACCTCTTGTCTGAACTCTTTGAACTTTTCAAAGGATTCAGACTTGTGCCACATTCGGTACACGTAACCATATCGTGAGATATCATCTGTAAATGTGATGAAATACACGTGTTGATTCCGTGTCCTAACACTCAAGGTACCACATACATCAGTATGTATAAGGTCAAGTGTGCTTGTACATCTTTCAGGCTTACCATTAAATGGTCGTTTCGTCATCTTACCTTGTAGGCAAGTCTCACAAATGGGAAGATCTTCTACAGTTAGAAAATCCAAAGGACCATCCTTTACCAACCTTGTGATTCAGTCAACACCGATATGGCCAAGTCGGTAATGCCACAGGCAGGTGGGGTTAACTATATCACGGACTCTTTTCTTGGGGATTCCAGCCAACGTAGTTTCGATTATGTTAGTTTCTAGAGAAGGATGTAGAACATATAGGCCATTCTCTAGTTTCCCGTATGCGATGAATCTGTTGTTTCTTTTAATAGTAATCGTATTACTAAAGAAGACAGAATAACCATCCGCACATAGTTTTGAAACAGAAATCAAATTTCTTCTTAAATTTTGTACATAAAGACAATCTTTCAGTACAATAGTTCCTTCTCTAAAAATTAACTCCACGATTCTTATGGTCACGGCTGCAACACTTGCAGAAGTCCCCAAGTAGAGCGTAACTTCTCCTTCACTCAGCCTTTTGCATACCTTGAACCTCTGCAGTGAGTTACACACATGAGTTGAAGCCCCGGAGTCAATACACCAGGACGTAGAAGCTACCAATAAATTGGTTTCTATAACACAAGTTTCGAAATTACCTTTCTTGTATTCCAGGTAGGCAGGACAATTCCTTTTCCAGTGGTCGGCCTTCTTGCAGAAGTGACAGGTATCCAATGCTTTGCCTTCCTCTTTCTCTTGCCTGTCTTGCTAGCTTCAACAAGCATAGCTAAAGGCTCATCCTTTTTAATCAATTCTTATGCTCGTTGCAACATATTGCTGAGCTCTTGCAAGCTGACACTCAGCTTGTTAATGTTATAGTTCATGATAAACGGATTAAAGGAAGGAGGCAAAGAATTAAGGATAGCGTCTATCTGGGTCGCAAGGTCCAGCCCGGATCCAAGAGCCTCCAGTTCGTTGATGTAACCCATCATCCGAAGACAATGGTCGTCAACTTGTTGGCCCTTGGACATCTGCGCGGTCATGAACTGTTTCAAGACCATCTACCGAGTAGAATGATTCTGCTCTTCGTACATTGTCTTGAGACTGTCCAATATCTCCTTGGCAAGTTCGATCTGATCGAACTGCCTCTGTATTGGGTTGTCCAATGAGGCAAAGATATAGCAGCGGGCAAGGGAGTTTTTCTCCTCCCATTGCTGATAGTCTCTCCTTTGGGCCTCAGAAGCCCTATCACCCGGACACTCTGGGGCAGGATTTTTAGCCACTTTGTCCAACTTTTTTGAAGTTAGGACCAGCATAAGATTCCTGTACCAGTCGGCATAGTTTGGGCCCTTCAGCTTGTTGTCATCAAGAAGCTTTGCAAATTGTCCGTTTTCCATTTTCTGATAAAAGAGCAAACATCAGTCCAGAACCTAATTTGATTCATGTTCATTACATAGATATGGCTTTTAATCTACGTTCCATTCCCATTTATTCGTCACTAAGATTTCCCTCCCATCTCAGTGACGGAGACTACGAGTTGTCTCTGGAAATGTGGGAAATCACATAGGGTGCATGGAGCCAACTGTTTCAGCTGCATAACCCCACCACCTTTCTGTGAAGGATCATATCCACTCATCATTTGAGTTTTCCCTTTGGCCTCTATCAGACATGGTTCAGAGCCGTTTTCAGGTAAACATTTCTGTCCAGTGAAGCCCCTCCGACATCGGTCAATGACGCCCCTGTCATCTTATGAAACACTCAGACAAGTCCAACAGCAAATGAATAACCCATTTTCTGGTGTGTTTTCTCATTACTGAAGGACCCATCCTCATGCTAATGATGGAAGGCCTTTAGAGAGTTCATCATATGAATCTCCCTATCACATGCACTCATATTAGCTTAAGGGAACAATAAATTACGCCCTACTTTGTTCTAGGTCATACCAAAGTGGCTCCCACTAACTTTCATAAAGCCAGATTTTGGTGGGCCCAAATCGGCTAGGGTTCCGCACGTAACCTCTCCATGAGGTGTGGGGCCCACCACTGAGGGAGGTCATCCAATGACCAAAAGAGACACCATGGCAATGATGTGCATTCAGCCAGGGTGTGCGCAAGAGCCACTGTTGATTGAGCCTGGACCAAGCACTTATGGCCCATGTACGTAGCACATCACACATCCATACATCACATGCAAGGATAAATTGATCCAATCAATTAAATATCCGTAAAGCCCATTTGAAGCCCATTTTAAATCCATAATATTAACCATTAATATTATCCAGGTATATGGGCTGAATTAGGGTTGATCATTTCGGCCCATATAGCTTTATCCGCAGAGTGGGCTTTTAGCAGTTTTAACAATTTAAAACTGGGCCTTTACTGGTTGGGCCAAATTAAGCATTCAATTAATTATCAATCCTCAGGCCCATTTTGGAAAAATTAGGGCTGACATTCAACCTTGATCAAACCCTAGATTCGGTCCAAACAATTTGAACCAATCTTGGTTCGAATGGGTCTAGGGTTTGATCTTTAATTAAATCTTTAATTCAAGAAAAATTTAATACTGATAAAAGAAAATCAAGAATCAGTCAAACAGGGATGTTTGCACAATCCATCCTGCAAAACAGAGGTTAGATCATAGTTTGCAGTTTCATAAACTGCAAATCGCAGATAGCGATTCTTCCATCTGCGAAATCTCCTTCCTTGCGCCGCCATCTTCGATCCAAAATAAAATAAATAGAAATCCTAATTTCTATTAATATTACATTAGATCGAATACCAATACATTCAGTCTAAAAAATAAAAAAATATATTTTACAGACCGAAAGTAATAAAATAATCCAGAAACTGCAAAATTGCAGGTTCACTGCGCAAATCAAGATTTCGATCTCCTTTTGTACGAACAGCCCATAAATCAAGAAAATCATAAAGAACAATTCTAATAAAAAATCAGATTTATATAAAAATTAATTTCAAACTATTTGCCCATAATTTTGGGAACAATTTCCCAAAACCCTTATCTGCGCAAATCGGGAAGAACGCCTTCTGCCCATTTGCGCAAGTTCAGATCTGAAATAAATTGATTCAAGATTTAAACCATGGCTCTGATACCACTGAAGGGATGAGAGATCCATCAAATGGACGCCCAAATCTTGCGGAATAAGGTGGGCAAATTTCAAAAAATTTCTCTCCCTTCAACTGGGAATCGCATTCCCTATTTTAGAAAATCATATTTTCAAGGATCAATCTTGAACCATAAAATGAACCAGATCTGAACAAAAGCAGTAGGAGAGGATTATACCAGATACAGAGAAATATTATCTCTCAATGGAGGTGTTCACGCCCAAGGAAGGATCCAAAGACTGCTCCCACTGAAGATGGTGCAGTGCAGGATGGAGTAGAATCAGCAGTGTTCTCTCCAAGAACCTAATCCTTCGCAAGAAGTAGCAGGATGGCACGTGAGCACAGCTTCCTATCAGTCCCTTCACAAGGAACTAATGTCAAGATCGAATCTTGATTTCTCCCACTGAACTGGAGATCGAACTGACAGGGTTGGCGGCAACAGGAAGGAGGCGGCAAGAAAGAATTTCGCAGGGAAGATTAATTCTTCCTTCTTTACTTTCTGCTCTAAAGAGGATGTGAATATGTGTCTCCTAAAGGCTGCCACCCCCTCCTTCTTTTGTAACCTTAAAGGATCAGCTCCTAATCCCATTAGGAGTTGCTGATCCAAATCATATTTGGATCAGACATCCCTTTAGGTGATAAGGATAAACCCTTATCTTATCTGCAAATTAGATCAGCCTTCTCCTAATCTAATTAGGAGGTTTCCAGATCTGAACCACATTCAGATCTGGACTCTCTGAGTGGATAGGGTTAAGACCCTATCCTATCTGCTAATCCATTTCCAGAATTTGCCCCATATTTAACTAATTAAATTAGCCCAGTTCGAAATGGGCTTTAGGCCCATTAAGCTTATGTGCTCACTTAGCCTTCCTAACTGCTGCCCAGTTGGGCTTCTTTGTCTGGTGTGGGACCCAAACATTGATCTACACATCAGCCACATGGGTTCAGCCCAGCCTTTGTTACAAGGCCTGGCCGAATACACTGTTATGGACAGTGCACCCCCTGAAACCCATCACATGGGCTCTATGGGCCCAACACTTACCCTAAGTGGTCCCTCGGCCAAGCCACCTTGTAACACCCAGGGACTGTAAGCAGATGCAAGATTAGCCCATCAGGTATTACCCTCTATGGTCATACACTTAACCTCTCAGCCCATAATGATCAAACACTACACGACAAGAGAGGACCTCTCCCTCGGCTGCAAGCAACAGTGTTGCACTCTCTGCTTATATGGATCCCGGGAATTAAAACCCTTTTGCAAACATTTTGGAAACCATAACATATATATATATACTTTTGCAAAAAACAAATCTCAATGATCGAAATCGGCTGCCGGCAGTCTTGATTTCCATCAGTGAGAGTGCATCCCTGATCATTACCTTTGTTCGGCAAAGGGGCTGATCCTGTCACTATGATCACCCACTCAGATGAATTCTCAGACTGTCCCAACATACCCAGTTTTGAGCCCCGCTAAGGATCTCTCTGATTAGTACATCAAAGACAGCCCAATCCGACACCTAGTGCAGTATCATAATCGAGTCTAGGGGTCGGGTGAAACTTTCCAGTTTTTGCCATTAATCTCCCTGGTCCAGGACAATACTGGATCTGGTCTGGTTCAAAGATTCAATTAATCCTACACTGCATGTGCCTTGGGTCTCACCCTGGAAGCCGAGACAAGCCACCCCAACCGACTTGGTGGCACATCAGTGTCAACCTTATCAGGATAGGTCTCCACAGACCGACCCACTGGCTGTGAACATTCTTAACTAACACGAGTCTCATTAAGTGTCCAGTTTAAGGGTATTACACAGAAACACACCAAATGAACTTGAATCAAATATGTAGTTTATTCATTTTCAATAAACTCATAATGTACATCATTCTGATTGAAGCTAAGGGCATACAAAAACTATCTAACAAATAGTGTAGTAGGAATGTAAACTACACAGTATGCAAAGGTGGAATTGGTGCACCTAACACAAGTGGTAGTGTTATAGCCCTTACACTACTACACGATGGTTATAGTAGGGATGTAACCTACTACACGGTGGGTGTAGCAGGGCTATAAACTACTACACAGTGTGTTACAGCCCTATCACTACAATAGCAGAAAACACTACACGTGTAGTGTTATAACGTTTAACACACACCACGGTAGTTTTGTTAGACACTATATGCCCTTAGCTCCAGTCGTGTTAATTTAGAATGTTTCAAAGTTCATTCTTGAAACAAACCGAACAAAATCTAAAACCAAAAGGAAGCAAGTAGGGATATACCTAATAGGGAATAACAGTAACTCCCAACGTAGGTGTTCACGCCCAAGTTGTGAAGTGGGTCGAGATGTCTATGGGCCGACTCTTGGGACTAATCGGTAGCCACGGTATGGTGGTAAGCATTCTGCCTTTTACTCTCTCTTTTATTTTTTTTTTTTTACTGACTTCAGTTTTCTTCTGGTAGGCCAACTCTGTTGGTTACGCTCTGGCCTACCAGGCGGTGATCCATTCGAAGGAGGCTCGCGATGCCAAGAAGGAGGCGCAGCAACTCCACCGCAAACTGGACCTGGCTTGGGGTGAGATACTCAGAGCCAAGAAGGGGGTCGATGCCCAGAAGGAGCTGTTCTTGTCCCAAGAAGGGCAGATCTACTCGCTGACTAAGGAGAAGGCGTGGCTTGAGTGAGAGATTGTGAACCTTGAGGCCTCCATTGCGGAAGAAAGGATCAAGGTCGTCGAGAGCTTCAAAGAGTACCCGGAGTTTGAGGCTTTACAGGTCGAATTCCGCTCAGACTCCTATCAATCTGGATTCAAGTTGTGCCAGTACTTTGTTCGGCAGAAATTCCCCGACCTCGACCTCGGCGGCAATTCGATGACGGGCTTGGACCCCGAGGTGGCCAATGCAGTGGATGAGGAGCCCGACTCTTCGGGAGAGGAGAGTGACACCGAGGTTGAAGAAGTGGACCCTTCTGCGTGATGGCTTCTTGTTCTTTTCCTTTTTTGGACCGTGGATGTACTTTCCCGGGCTGTTGAGCTCGAGTTTTAGTAAAAATCTTGTATCTAAACTATTTCTATTAATGAAATATATAGTTCTCTGAGTACTCCTGAGCGCAAAATAATTCTAAGTGTGAGTTAGTTCCGAGCTGGGCCATTTAAGATATAGGCTACCCGAGCTACCGAGTTGGTAGCGAGTAGGGATTACCGAAAGAATGAATTGCATTTCCTTCGAACCGTGCAGATTACCCCAAACTTTTAAGTTACCGGGCTTGGCAACGAGTAAGGGTAACCGAGGTGAAATAGTCATCATAGGGTATACCCGAGCTGTCTTTACCTTAGGTGTTAGGAGTAGCTTGCTTATGCCAGCGAAGTAACCAGGTCTTATGCAGCGCCTAGGTCCTTGTCATTTCAGCATCTTCGGCCCCTAGGCTTCGGGAGGGACCCGTAGTCCGCTCCTAAATTTTGCCCACGCCAAAGTGGCAACCGGGTCTTTCAGCAATATTTGCCCTTAGGCTTTGGGAGGGACCCATAGTCCGCTCTTGAACTTTTGCCCATGCTGTAGAGGCAACTGGGTCTTCTTGTGGCCCTTAGGCTTTGGGAGGAACCCGTAGTCCGCTCCTGAACTTCGCCCATGCCGTACAGGCAACTGGGTATTCTTGTGGCCCTTAGGCTTTGGGAGGGACCCGTAGTCCACTCTTGAACTCCGCCCATGCCGTAGAGGCGACTGGGTCTTCTTATGGCCCTTTGGCTTTGGGAGGGACCCATAGTCCGGTCCTGAACTTCCCCCATGCCGTAGAGGCGACTGGGTCTTCTCGTGGCCCTTAGGCTTTGGGATGGACCCGTAGTCCGCTCCTGAACTTCACCCATGTTGTAGTGGCAACTGGGTCTTCTTGTGGCCCTTAGGCTTTGGGAGACCCGTAGTCTGCTCCTGAGCTTTGTTGCTTTTTAGGGATCTATAAGTAACTAAATATCAGAGGACCCGGGGTGGCCAACCCGGTGAGGTCACTCCGATGGCTAAGTTAGTACTCTCATAGTAGACTACGAGCTAGAAAACACAATCTGAGAGTTAAAGCTTGCTTACTTGTTTCTGGGGCTGGTGCCTTTCCAGTTCGTAATCAAAGGTAGTATCGCCTTAGATTGCTGATGTTCCACGCCTAGGGTACTCGCTCTCCTTCTAGGGTTTCGAGCTTGTATGTACCTTCCCCGAATATCCGCTTCACTCGGTAGGGACCCTCCCAGTTTGGTCCGAGCTTACCTACACCAAGCTCAGGTGCCATAATTTTCTAGAGGACCAGGTCCCCTACATGGAAGTGTCGCTTCCTGACTCGGGTGTTATAATATCAAGCTACTCTTTGTTGGTAGGCTACGGTCCAGATGTACGCAATATCTCATACCTCTTCTACTAGGTCGAGGTTGGTGCGGAGCTCGTCACTGTTTTCTTCATTGTCGTAGGCTTCCAGGGGTAATGTGGGTACCTCAATTTTGGCTGGGATTACCGCTTCCGTGCCATAGGTGAGGTTGAAGGGGGTTTCTCCCATGGCGGTCTTGACGGTAGTTCGGTAAGCCCATAGTACGCTGTGAAAGGAGGGAGAGATCCATCATATGAACACCAAAAATGCAACGGAATAGGGTGTGCGAATTTCAAAAATTTCTCTCCTCCCTTCCAACTGGGAATCATATTCCCTGATTTTAGAATATAGTATTCAAGGATCTAATTGAACCAACACCGAATCAGATCTGAACCAAACAGAAAGGGAAGGGTTATACCTGATACGGAGAATCAGTATCTCCCAACGTTGGTGTTCACGCCCAAAGAATGCTCCCAAGATCTGCTCCCACTGAAGATGACACAATGATGCTGAAGCAGAACCAGCAGTGTTCATCCTACGAACCAAATTCTTCACAAGAATTTGATGGAAGCGAAGAGCACCGTACACAATCAGCCTTTCAGCAAAGACTGATATCAAGAACACCTTCTTGATCTTTCCTTCTCAGAGAGATCGAACTAGGCAGTGAATGGCGGCGGTGGCTGATGAAGAACTCTAGAACTGAAGTTGGTGTATTTTCTTTTCTACTCTCTAGGGTTTATGAGATTCAATCACAAATTGCAGGAGGAGGTTCTACAGAAACCTTGGTTCGAATTCTAGTAATTCAAGACTAAGGTTTCTCCTCTTTCTTAGTGATTAAGAAACCTCCTAATCCTATTAGGAGTTATCCCAATCCAAATTTGTATTTGGATAGGGAATTATCTTAATCCTATCTGTAGATAAGGTCAGCCCACTCCTGATCTTATTAGGAGATTACCAGATTCAAATCTTTATTTGAATCTCAGATCTGCCCCTTTAAGTGGGTAATTAAATCAGCCAGTTCGAAATGGGCTTTAGGCCCAATAAGTATTAAGTGCTCAATAAGATTCCAAACTGCAGCCCAGTTGGGCTTCTTTGTATGGCGTGGGACCCAATCATTGATCTACACATCAGCCACATGGGTTCGGCCTAGCCTTTGTTACAATGCCTAGCCGAATTCACTAGAGAGCCCAGTGAACCCCCTGAGCCCATCACATGGACTCTATGGGCCCAACACTTACCCTAAGTGGTCCCTGGGCCAAGTCATCTTATAAAAACACAGGGACTGTGGGCAAATGCAAGATTAGCCCATCAGGTGCAACCCTAAATGGCCTTACACTTAACCTCTCAGCCCATAATGATCAAACACTACCCGACAAAAGAGGACCTCTCCCTCAGCTGCAAGAAACAGTGTTGCACTCTCTGCTCATATGGATCCCGGGAATTAAAACCATTTGCAAACATTTTGAAACCGTACATATCTATATATTTTATATATATATATATATTTTGAAAAACAAAATTCCAACGATTGAAATCAACTGTCGGAAGTTTGGTTTCCATCAGAGAGAGTGCATCCCCGATCATTACCTTTGTCCGACAAAGGGGCTGATCCTGTCACTATGATCACCCACTCTGATGAATTCTCAAACTGTCCCAACATACCCAGGTTTTGACCCCCGCTAAGGATCTCACTGATTGGCATGTCAAAGATAGCCCAATCCGACACCTAGTGCAGTATCATAATCGAGTTTAGGGGTTAGGTGTAACTTTCCAGTTTTGCCCATCAATCACCAAGGTCCAGGGCAATACTAGAAATCTGGTCTGGTTCAAAGATTCAATTAATCCTACTGATGAGAATAAAAAGTACCCTATTTTTATCGCCAAATATTCATTCTTTTACATTAATTTAGCACTCAATTGGACTCATTACTCTTGTATTTCGATTCAGGGCAAGCAAGAAGGCAATTGGAAGAAAACAAGGCTAATCGGATGATTTTGCACAGTTTTGGCACCATTCAGTAATCTGGGCATAACACTCGATCCCATACTCCGATTTGGATGACTCAAGTTGCAGCTATCTCAATTATTGTTATTTTGGTTTAACTATTTTCACAAAGTTTAATGCTATCACTAGTTAATATGAAGCGCTATCGTACCGAGTCGATTAGTGATAAGTGTTGATCGAATGCTGGGTTTGGTCAGCTGATTTAGCAAAACACAAGGTTTATTATGGCTATCCTAATAAACCTATGGTTAAATGCTTGAATTGCAAGATTGTCGAAGTTTACCTATGATCGATGACCAATTGATTAATTTGAACCCTTGAATCAGAATTCGGTAAGACTGATTTCTCTTGTTTGGTATTGCTATTGCTTTCTTGTTCTTTTAGAAATTTTAATTATTTAATTTTCCCACTCTCTTATATTGCGCATTCGGCTAAGAAATTATTCCCTAGCTCCCTGTGGGATTTGACCTTGTACCACTATTACTACAAAAATTTCATTGTGGGACTAGCATTAATTTTGAGGGTTCGACAACCCGTCAAAATTTTGGCGCCACTGCCAGGGAGCTACTTTAATTTCTTAGCTTGTTACCTTCTATTTGTTTTAACCTTGTTTGTTTTATGACTCGTGCTTCTCAAAGAGGTTAACTAGAGTACAACCCCGAAATTGAGAAGACTACCCGTCGTCTAAGGAAGGAGGCGAAGCAAAGGAAGGACCATTCACCTCTAAGGGTGAATTCTGAATTCGACTTGCCAACTTGTGATCCACCTATTTTCGAAGAAGAAGAAAGGATGGCTGATAGGGAGAGAACGCTAAGGGAGTTGGCTGCACCAGTCATGAACCAACAGCCCCTGTTCATAATATATCCCACTCTCGAGGTAACCTTTGAACTAAAATCTGGATTGATTCAACTGATTCCTATTTTTCATGGCTTTCCAGGTGTGGACCCTCATAAGCATCTCAAGGAATTCCATGTTGTTTGTTCAAGCATGAAACCATAGGGTAGGACTGAGGATCAGGTAAAACTTATAGCTTTTCCTTTTACTTTACGAGATAAAGCAAAGGATTGTTTATACATTCTTCCTCCCGGTTCGATACGTACATGGGATGAGATGAATATAATGTTTTTAGATAAATATTTTCCTGCATCCCGAGCTGCAAATATTAGGAAGGAAATCTGTGGAGTTCAGCAGTTTGGTAGTGAGACACTATACGAATATTGGGAAAGATTTAAACAGCTTTGTGCTAGTTGTCCCCACCACCAAATTCCCGAACAGCTCTTGATCCAATACTTCTATGAAGGACTCCAACCTATGGATAGAAGTATGGTAGACGCAGCTAGTGGAGGAACCTTGGTTAATAAAACACCCGAAGTGGCTAGGGAATTGATTTCCAACATGGCCGAAAATTCACAACAATTCAGAGCAAGAACATATGGTACTATCAGGTGTGTTAATGAGGTAAGTCATTCTAATTTAGAAAATCAAATATCTGATCTAACTACCTTCGTTCAACAACTGGATGCAGGGCAATTGCAAACGGCAAGGGTATGTGGTGTATGTTCGATTCCTGGGCATCCTATGGATATGTGTCCATCATTGCAGGATGGTTCGATGCAGCAAGTTAGTGTCGTAGGAGGATTTTCGAGCCAACCTCAATGCAAGTATGATCCCTATTCCAATTACTACAATCCTAGGTGGAGGGATCATCCCAATCTGAGCTACGGAAATCAAGGAGGACCACAGAGATATCAGCCCCAAGCTTTCAACAGACAGCCCCCAATTTCAACACCTATCTCAGTGCAAAGTCAACCCTCAAGTTCAGGTATGTCATTAGGTGAAATTGTTAAGGCTCTTGCTACTAACACTCAACAATTTCAACAGGAAACAAGGGCCAGCATCCAGAACTTA
Organism: Nelumbo nucifera; assembly: GCF_055504915.1. NCBI lineage: Eukaryota > Viridiplantae > Streptophyta > Magnoliopsida > Proteales > Nelumbonaceae > Nelumbo > Nelumbo nucifera. The sequence continues at coordinate 88,063,618 of NC_142651.1, forward strand.
TGGAACCAAATCAGTCAGCTTGCTACTTCCATTAGCAAGTTGGAGGCGCAAAACACTGGAAAGCTACCATCGCAGACGGTAGTTAATCCCAAGGAAAATGCTAGTGCAGTGGTGCTGAGAAGCGGGAAGGAATTGCAGCCACAACCTACCTCACCAAGGAAGGTAGATAAGGGACAGAAGGAAGAGGAGAAACAAGAATCAAATGAGAGCCCCATTAAGGTAATATCCAACCCCCCTCTCCCAAAGATTACTAATGCCATTGTGCCTCCATTTCCTAGTAGGTTGGAAAAATCCAAGAAGGAAGAATATGAGCAAGAAGTCTTGGAGACCTTCAAGAAGGTGGAGATAAATATACCCTTGTTAGATGCCATCAAATAGATCCCAAAATATGCAAAATTTCTGAAGGAGTTGTGCACTAACAAGAGGAGGCTACGAATCGATGAGAAGGTAAGGGTAGGAGAAAACATTTCAGCTGTCATTAAGAGGACCTTGCCGGAAAAACGTGGTGATCCAGGTATGTTCACTTTACCTTGTGTGATTGGCAATACAAGAATCGAGCGTGCCATGTTAGATTTAGGTGCATCCATCAATGTCATGCCATACTCGATTTATTGTGCTTTGAGAGTAGGTTCCTTAAAGGAAACTAGGGTAGTCATTCAGCTAGCTGATCGTTCTAACGCTTACCCTGAAGGGATTGTTGAAGATGTTTTGGTGCAGGTTAATGACCTAATATCTCCAATTGACTTTTACATCTTGAAGATGGAGGAAGACACTATCACAAGTTCAGCCCCACTTCTATTAGGCAGGCCATTTGTGAAAACGGCCAAAACCAAAATAGATGTGGATGACAGTACCCTCTCCGTCGAATTTGACGGCGAGATTGCTAAATTTAATATTTTTTAAGAAATGAAGTACCCCAATGAATGTCATTTGATTTGTTCAATTGACATTGTTGATTCAATTGTGCAGGAAACATTTGAAGAAAAAGATTTCAATGAGGAGCTCGAATTGAGTGCACAATTGGATATGAAGAAATCGTCACCCTCTATTTTGCAGGCCCCTATTCCAGATTTGAACCCGCCCATGATGGATGAAAGGGGAGAACATAGAAAGCTACAACCATGAGAGTTAGAGGATCCGATTCATGATTATTAAAAATAGGGAAGTTTATTTTTCTTTTTTCTTTTTGTTTTTACATTTCTAGCTTAGTTTTTCTGCCCTTTCTTTGCATTTAACCTCACATTGGGGACAATGTAAGTTTTAAGTGTGGGGGAGGGGATTTAGGTTGCATTTTAAATTTTTATTTAGGTCGTGTTTTTCTGCATTTTCTTTTCAAAAAAAAAAAAAAAAACTCAACTCTTTTGAAATCAATTGAAACAATGTTCTAGGGAAATTCTTGTGAACCTAGTAATGAGGTACGATCAAGGAGTACATGACTTATCTGAAGCCATTTCTAGTTAAGCTAGTCCTAAATTCAGGTTTAAGTAAATAGGGTAAATACTTCACCATTGCCACAATTGGTAGGATGGAGCATAAAATGCACCTACCGGTCAAGTAATCCGATGGTAGGATGGAGCATAAAATGCACTTACAAACCAAGTCATCTGATAGTAGGACGGAGCATAAAATGCACCTACTAGCTAGTAAATCAAATAGTAGGATGGAGCATAAAATGCACCTATTGACCAAGTAATCCAAAAGTGAGATGGAGCATAAAATGCACTCACTTCTTCAGAGGAGAGAAAAAGAAAATAAAAAGAGAGAGAAGATAAAAAGGTTTTCCCTGATTTACTACTTGGTTTGCAGTAGCAAAAAATTGGATTGACTGATGAATGAGTTGTGTATGACTAGGTTGTGTTGATTTAACGGTTCATAATATTTAACCTAGAATATTTGTGGAAAAAGATGAAGGAGAGTTGAGTTTAAAAATCGGTAGGATAGTTAGTTTGTTCTTGTTCTAGCTTTGCTTGAATTTTGTCTTGCCCGAGGACGGGCAAAGTTTATGTGTGGGGGGATTTGATGAAAACAAAAAGTACCCTAATTTTATTCCAAAATATTCATTCTTTTACATTAATTTAGCACTCAATTGGACCCATTACTCTTGTATTTCGATTCAGGGCAAGCAAGAAGGCGATTGGAAGAAAACAAGGCTAATCGGATGATTTAGCATAGTTTCGGCACCATTCAGTAATCTGGGCATAGCTCTCAATCCCAGACTCTGATTCGGATGATTCAAGATGAAATGGAAAGATAAGGGAAAGGCCCACAACCCTCATGTTTTGGGTTTTGACATATTCGGTCTGAATCAATGACAAAATCGAGCCCGAAGTCGAAACAATTTCGTGGTAAAGCCCAGCCCACAGCTGAAGCCCAAATTCGTAGAAGAGTCCTGTAGCGGCCCAAGTTATTAAAGAAGCCCAACTCGAATTCAAGAATGAAGAGTCCTATCAGATTTAAATTTCAATACTAATCCTAAAAAGATAAGAGATTGAGATTACTAGATAGGATAGGATAGAAGTAGATCAGATTAGGACTTTCTAATTCTAAAGTTAATCTCCTAAAGGGAGTTGGAGAGAGCCCCTCCTCCTAAAGCTATATAAAGGGGGGGGGGGGGGGGGGGGGGGGGCGGACCAGCTTTAGGCATCAATTCAACAATCCATCAATCCAGCATCAGGCAACTCAATCAAGAAAGATCAGTTCGGTCTTCAGAGAAACAAACCCTAGAGGATTCGAAAATCATGAGCAGCTAAGCTTTTCTTTTCTGGTTCAAGGGAGGAGGTTCGATTATGTCATCGTGAGGTTCTGTATTTAATTCAAGTTCTTGCTTTTTAATTCAAGTATTCATTGATTCTTGTGCTTATTCTCTATGGATGTTAATGTTAATTAGTCAGACAAATTAATTAATATTGATTTTCCTACTACTATCCATGGTTCAGTGATCCGTAATTGTCACGAATAGTGGTACAAGTAGCAATTAGGTTAATATCTTTCTGGGTCAATTGTTCGTGACAGCCTTTGACCAATGTATTGACATGTTTTAACCTAAAGGGAATCAATGGAACAAGATTCGATAATTGCAGTCATCTCAATTTTTGTTATTTTGGTTTAACTATTTTCACAAAGTTTAATGCTATCACTAGTTAATATGGAGCGCTATTGTACCCGGTCGATTAGTGATAAGTGTTGATCAAATGTTGGGTTTGGTCAGCTGATTTAGGAAAACACAAGGTTTATTGTGGCTATCCTAATAAACCTAAGGTTAAATGCTTGAATTGCAAGACTGCCGAAGTTTACCTATGATCGATGACCAATTGATTAATCCGAACCCTTGAATTAGAATTCGGTAAGACTGATTTCTCTTGTTTGGTATTGCTATTGCTTTCTTGTTCTTTTAGAAATTTTAATTATTTAATTTTCCCACTTTATTATATTGCGCATTCAGCTAAGAAATTATTCCCTAGCTCCCTGTGGGATTCAACCTAGTACCACTATTACTACAAAAATTTTATTGTAGAACTAGCATTAATTTTGAGGGCTTCAACATCCTGTCACCTACACTGCATATGCTTTGGGTCTCACCCTGACAGCTGAGACAGACCACCCCAACACTTGGCAGCACACCAGTGTCAGCCTTGGCTGGATAAATCTCCCCAGACTTATCCAATGGCTATGAACATTCTAATCTAACACGAGTCTCAGTGTCCAGTTTAAGGGTCTTACACAGAAACATACCACAAAACATGAATCAAACATGCACTTTATTCAATTACACTAAATGTCAAAAGTACATCAAAATTGATTGGAGCTAAGGGCATACAAAACTGTCTAACACGCTGGGCATCTTTTCCACCCGTAGCCCCTTAGCTTGGGATAAGCAGGCTTTCAGTCTGCGGAGTATGTCTCTGTTCGTGACTTCTGTCTGCCCGTTCTCCTGGGGGTGTTTTATCGACGTGAAGTTTTGTTGTATCCCCATCTCATAACACCATTTCTGGAACTTGATGTCTTTGAACTGCTTACCATTGTCAGAGATGAGCACTCGAGGTAGTCCAAAGAAGCACACTGAAGGGATGAGACATCCATCATATGGACGGCCGAACCTTGCAGGAAGGTAGGGCAAAATTTCAAAAATTTCTCTCTCTCCCACCTAGGGATCACATTCCCTATTTTAGAAAATCTGCATTTTCAAGGATCGATCTTGAACCAAGAACCGAACCAGATCTGAAACCGAAAATGTAGGAGAGGGATATACCTGATACAAAGAAATAGTATCCTCTAATGAAGGTGTTCATGCCCAAAGAAGTCTCCAATGACTGCTCCCACTGAAGATGACACAGTGTAGGGTGGAACAGAATCAGCAGTGTTCTTCCCAAGAACTGAATCCTTCAGCAAGAATTCGATGGTGGTTGTGAGCACGACTTCAGATCAACCTTTCTCCAAAGACTGATATCAAGAACTATTCTTGATCGCTCCTACAAAACTAGAGGTCGAACTGGCAGTAGGCAAGAACTGGAGGAGAACGCAAGGAGAAGATGGCGCAGTCACACTGTTGTTGTCTTCTCTCTCTGTGATTTGAGAGCTAAGGGTTTTACACAGAATCACACTACAATAACATGAATCAAATATGTACTTTATTCATTTACATTAAATGTCATAAGGTACATCATTCTGATTGGAACTAAGGGCATACACTATCAAACAACTCCCACTTGCACTTAGGTTCAATCTGGTATAAGCCAGAGTCCCAGACTTTCCACGTGTTTCTCAAACACTTTTTGTGTGAGTGGCTTAGTCAATGGGTCTGCTACATTCTCCGCTAACGCTACCATCTGTATCAGGACGTCCCCTCAATCCTAGTAGTCCCTCCTACGGGCCAAGGATTTTTTCTCCTCCCAATCCTGATAGTCCCTCCTACGGGCCTCAGAAGTCCTATCACCCGGACGCTCTGGGGCAGGGTTTTTAGCCACCTTGTCCAACTTCTCAGAAGTCAGGACCAGCATAAGGTTACGGCACCAGTCGGCATAGTTTGGGCCCTTAAGTTTGTTGTCATCCAACAACTTTGCAAATTGCCCATTTGCCATTTCTGATATAAAGCAAACATTAGTCCACAACCTAATTTGATTCATGTTAATTACATAGATATGGCTTTTAATCTATGTTCCATTACCATTTGTTCATCTCCGAGATTTCCCTCCTATCTCAGTGACGGAGACTGCAAATTGTCTCTGGAAATGTGAGAAATCACATAGGGAGCATGGAGCCAACTGTTTCAGCTGCATAACCCCACCACCTTTCTGTGAAGGATCTTATCCACTCATCATATGAGCTTTCCCTTTGGCCTCTGTCAGACAATGTTCTTTGCCATTTTAGGTTAAACCTTTCTGTCCAGTGAGTGCTCACCCATCATATTCGTGAACGTCAAGGTACCGTGAGAGAGTCTTCCATTTTCTGGTAAGTCCCCTCCCACATCGGTCTATGACGCCCCTATCATCTTATGAAACATTCCAACAAGTCCAACAGCACATGGATAACCCAGTTTTATGGTGCGTCTCCACATAACTGAAGGACCCATCTTCATGCTAATGACGGAAGGCCTTTAGAGAGTTCATCATATGAATCTCCCTATCACATGCACTCATATTTTAGGAGGGAACAAAAGTTACGCCCTAGTTTAATTTAGGTCAAACCAAAGTGGCTCCCACTGACTTTCATAAAGCTAGATTTCTGGTGGGCCCTAAATGGCTAGGGTTCCGCACGAATCCTTTTTAGGGGTGTGGGGCCCATCACTGAGGGAGATCATCTAATGATCTTTAGGGACACCATGGCAATGATGTGCATTCAGCCATGGTGTGCGCAAGAGCCACTATCGTATCTGCATGAGCCAAGTGCCTATGGCCCATGTACGTTGCACATCACACATCCATACATCACATGCAAGGATAGAATTGATCCAATCAATTAATATCTGTAAAGCCCATTATTAAAGCCCATTTTAATCCATAATATTACTGATTAATATTATCTAGGTATATGGGTTGAATTGCAGTTAGTAGTTCGGCCCATATAGCTTTCCTACAATTAGTGGGCTTTAGCAGTTTTAACACTTTAAAACTGGGCCATACAGGTGTGGGCCAAATTAAATCTCATAATTAACGATCAATCCCTTGACCCAAAAGTGGGAAATTAGGGCTGACATCAGTCTCCATCGAACCACAGATTCGGTCCAACCAGTTTAGACCAATCAGGTTCGAATGGGTCTAGGGTTTGATTTTTAATTAAAAGAATTAATTCAAGAAACGATCTGAAATTAATTTTACTGATCAAAGACAATCAGAAATCAGTAACAGGGTTGTTTGTGCATATCAAACCTGCAAAACAAATGTCAGATCACAGTTTGTTGTTTCATAAACTGCAAATCGCTGATAGTGATTTTCCCATCTATGAATTCTCCTTCTCCAACGCATGCAGCTTCGATCTTGAATAAAACAAAATAGAAAAACCAAAATTTTTTATTAATATTACATCAGATCCAATACCTATACATTCAGTCTAAAAATTAAAAAAAAAACTTAATTACAGACCATAATGAATAGAACTGCGAAATCACTGATTTCCTGTGCCATTAAAGATTTTGATCTCCTTTGTACGAATAGCCCATAAATCAAGAATATCATAAAGAACAATTCTAAATATATTGTAGAATTATAAGATTCAGATCATTCGCCCTTTAATTGGGAATGACATTCCCTGTTTTAGAAAATCTGCATTTTCAAGGATCAATCTTGAACGAAGAACCGAACCAGATCTGAAACCAAAAATGTAGGAGAGGGATATACCTGATATGAAGAAACAGTATCCTCCAATGAAGGTGTTCACGCCCGAAGAAGTTTCCAAAGACTGCTCGCACTGAAGATGACACAGTGTAGGGTGGAGCAGAATCAGCAGTGTTCTTCCCAAGAATCGAATCCTTTAGCAAGAATTTGATGGAGGCTGTGAGCACGACTTCAGATCAGCCTTTCTCCAAAGACTGATATCAAGAACTATTCTTGATCGCTCCTACAAAACTGGAGATCGAACTGGCAGTAGGCAGCAACTGGAGGAGAACGCAAGGAGAAGAAGGCGCAGTCACACTGTTGCTGTCTTCTCTCTATGTGATCTGATCTGATCTCTGGGATGGAGTTAAGAATGGTTCACCTCCTCCTCCTTTTATAGCCTTAAAGAGATCAGCTCCTAATCCCATTAGGGGTTTCCTTATTCAAATCCTTATTTGAATCTGGACTCTCTTCAAGTGATAAGGATAAATCCTTATCTTATCTGCAGATTGGATCAACTCTCTCCTAATCTCATTAGGAGGTTTCCAGATCCAAATCTCTATTTGGATCGAGACTCTCTGAGTGGATACAATAAGACCCTATCCTATCTATTGATCCAAATCCCAGATCCGCTCTTTTTAATTAGTCTAACTAAACCAGTTTGAAACGGGCTTTAGGCCCAATAAGTCTTATGTGCTTAGTGGCCTTCCAAACTGCTGCCCAGTTGGTCTTCTTTGTATGGCGTGGGAGCCAAACATTGATCTACACATCAGCCACATGGGTTCAGCCTAGCCTCTGTTACAAGGCCTGGTCGAATTCATTGTTATGGGCAGTGAACCCCTGAGCCCATCACCATGGGCTCTTAACGGGCCCAACACTTACACTAAGTGGTCCCTGGGCCAAGCCATCTTATAAAAGCCCAGGGACTATGGGCAGATGTAAGATTAGCCCATCAGGTATTACCCTCAATGGTCTTACACTTAACCTCTTAGCCCATAATGATCAAACACTGCCCAACAAGAGAGGGCCTCTCCCTCGGCTGCAAGGATAAATCAGTTAGAAAGTGTGTGCCCTTAGCTCCAATCAAATTGATGTACTTTTGACATGTATTGTAAATGAATAAAGTGCATATTTAATTCATGTTCTTGTGGTGTGTTTCTGTATAATACCCTTAAACTAGACACTTAATGAGACTCGTGTTAGTTTAGAATGTTCACTGGTGTGCTGCCAACTGTTGGGGTGGCCTATCTTAGCTACCAGGGTGAGACTTGAAGCACATGCAGTATAGGTTTACTTGAAACCTGAACCGAACCAGATTTCCAGTATTGCCCTGGACCTTGATGATTTGTGGGCAAAACTGGAAAGTTACACCTGACCCCTAGACTCGATAATGATACTACACTAGGTGTCGGATTGGACTATCTTTGATATGCCAATCAGTGAGATCCTTAGAAGGGGTCAAAACCTAGGTATGTTGGGACAGTCTGAGAATTCATCTGAGTGGGTGATCATAGTGACAGGATCAGCCCCTTTGTCGGACAAAGGAAATGTTCGGGGGGTGCACTCTCTCTGATGGAAACCAAGACTGCTGGCAGCCGATTTCAATCGCTGAAATTTGTTTTGCAAAATATATTTTATATACGGATATAAATATATATATATATATACATATATATATTACGGTTTCAAAACATTTGCAAAAGAGTTTTAATTCCCGGGATCCATGTGAGTAGAGAGTGTTGCACTGTTCCTTGTAACCGAGGGAGAGGTCCTCTCTTGTCGGACAGTGTATGATCATTATGGGCTGAGAGGTTAAGTGTAAGACCATTGAGGGTAATACCTGATGGGCTAATCTTGCATCTGCCCACAATCCCTGCATGTTACAAAGTGGCTTGGCCCAGGGACCACTTAGTGTAAGTGTTGGGCCCATAGAGTCCATGTGATGGGCTCAGGGGGTTCAATGGGCTTTCTAGTGAATTCGGCTCGGCCTTGTAACAAAGGCTGGGCCGAACCCTTGTGGCGTAGATCATTGCTTGGGTCACACGCCATACAAGGAAGCCCAACTGGGTAGCAATTTGGAAGGCTAAGTGAGCACATAAACTTATTGGGCCTAAAGCCCATTTCGAACTGGGCTGATTTGATCAGTTAAAGAAAGGGGTGAATCTGAGATTAGATTAGCAGATAGGATAGGGTCTTACCCTATCCACTCAGAGTGTCAAATCTGAATACAGATTCAGATCTGGAAACCTCCTGATAAGATTAGGAGAGGGCTGATCTAATCTGCAGATAAGATAAGGGTCTATCCTTATCACTTAAGGGAATTCATATCCAAATATGATTTGGATCAGCAACTCCTAATGGGATTAGGAGTTCATCCCTTTAAGGATATAAATGGAGAAGGGGGCAGCAGCTTTTAGAAGATCATCACATTCAAATTAGAGAGAGATCATAGCACCCAGTGAGATTGAGTTGTTTTATCCTTGCCGCCTCCTTCCTGCTGCCGCCATAACTACCAGTTCGAGCTCCTCTTTCTAGCAGGAACAATCAAGATTAGATCTTGATATCAGCCTTTGGGGAAAGGCTGATCTGAAGTTGTGCTCATAGCCTCCAGCGAATTCTTGTGAAGGATTCGGTTCGTTGGACGAACAATGTTGATTATGCTCCATCCTACACTGCACCATCTTTAGTGGGAGCAGTTTTTGGTTCCTTCCTTGGGCATGAACACCTCCATTGGGAGATACTATTTCTCCGTATCAGGTATATCCCTCTCCTGTTTCTAGTTTCAGACCTGATTCGGTTTATGGTTCAAGATTGATCCTTGAAAATGCCGATTTTCTAAAACAGGGAATGTGATTCCCAAATGAGGGGAGAGGAAATTTTTTAAATTTCGCCTAACCTACCTCCAGGGTTCGGCCATCCATATGATGGACCTCTAATCCCTTTAAAATCTCCCTAGACTTATCCAACGGCTGTGAACATTCCAAACAAACACAAGTCCCATAAGTGTCCAGTTTAAGGGTTTTACACAGTAACACACCACAATAACATGAATCAAATATGTACTTTATTCATTTACATTAAATGTCATAAGGTACATCATTCTGATTGGAACTAAGGGCATACACTGTCTAACACACACTATATTCTTCCAAAAGAAGTTCTGCACGGTTCGATCTGTGATCGTTGCTAGGGGTTCTGCTTCTACCCACTTTGTAAAGTATTCCACTACTACTACTAAGAATTTCCTATGTCCTGTCGCTAGCGGGAATGGTCCAAGGAGGTCGATCCACCACTGTGCAAAGGGCCATGGACTGGTGAGGTACTTCAGATCAGCAGCAGGTTGGTGATGGACGTTGGCGTATCTCTGACATTTGTCGCATTTCTTGACGAGCTTGAGTGTGTCCGCCTTCATTGTGGGCCAGTAGTATCCTTGTCATAGCGCTTTCTAGGCGAGAGCCCTGCCCCCCAAGTGTCCATCGCATAAGCCTTCAAGGATGTCGTGGAGGACGAGCTCAGCCTTTGAAGGTCGCAAACAACACAAGTAGGGGAGCGTGTAGGATCTTCGGTATAATCATCCATCTATCATGACGTACTTGACTGCTTGCCGTTCTACCCTTCTGGCTACGTTGTGATCTGTAGGTCGGGTTCTGTTAAGTAGATAATTTGTGAGTGGGTCAATCCAGCTCGGCTCTGTTTGTGCAACGGGAGCGACCTCTTCTGCCCCCCAAGAGTGCTGGGCCGAGGCAGGTTCTCCATGTGCACGGTCCTCATGTTATTACTGCTCGTGCTGGCTAATCGGAACAAAGAATCGCCTCAGCGTTCTCGGACCTCGGTATCTGCCTGATGAAGTATGACTGGAAGCTTTCTAGATTTCCTTGACCTTGGCTAAATAAGTAGCCATGGTGGGGTCGTGAGCTTCGTAATCACCGATGACCTGGTTGACCACGAGCTGGATATCACTACAGATGATGATGTCCTTCGCTTGTACTTCTTTCGCCAATGTAAGCCTAGCTAGTAATGCCTCGTACTCTGCCTCGTTGTTGGATGTCGCAAACTCGAACAGAAGTGCGTACTTCAGATTCACCCCACTTGGTCCGTGTAGAACAGCGCTGGTTCCACTTCCTTGTTGATTGGACGAGCCGTCTACATGGAGGATCCAGGGCTCCTCGTCTCAAGTTGGCCTTGCTTTGACCGGGATCGGTACCGTACTAGTTGAAGCCGCCTCTTTATGCTCGAGCTCCGTCATCTCTGTTGGATAGTTTTGTATGCCCTTAGCTTCAATCAGAATGATGTACTTTATGAGTTTATTGTAAATGAATAAAAGTGCATATTTGATTCATGTTCCCTTTGTATATTTCTGTGTAATAGCCTTAAACTGGACACTTAATGAGACTCGTGTTAGTTTAGAATGTTCGCAGCCAGTGGGTCGGTCTGGGGAGACCTATCCTAATAAGGCTGACACTATTGTGCCACCAAGTCAATTGGGGTGACCTGTCTCAGCTGCCAGGGTGAGACCCTAGGCACAAACAGTGTAGGATTAATTGAATCTTTGAACTGGACCAGATTTCTAGTATTGCCCTTGACCTTGGAGATTAATGGGCAAAACTGGAAAGTTACACCCGATGCCTAGACTCGATTATGATAATGCACTAGGTGTCGGATTGAACTGTCTTTGATGTACCAATCAATGAGATCCTTTGCGAGCGTCAAAACCTGGGTATGTTAGGACAATCTGAGAATTCATCTGAGTGGGTGATCATAGTGACAGGATCAGCCCCTTTGTCGGACAAAAGTAATGATCGGGGATGCACTCTCACTGATGGAAACCAAGACTGTCGGCAGCCGATTTCAATCGTTGAGATTTGTTTTGCAAAATATATTTTAAATGAGATATAAAAGTATATGTATATTACGGTTTCTAAAATGTTTGCAAAATGTTTCAATTCCCGGGAACCATGTAAGCAGAGAGTGCAACACTATTCCTTGCAGCCGAGGGAGAGGTCCTCTCTTATCAGGCAGTGTTTGATCATTATGGGCTGAGAGGTTAAGTGTAAGACCATTGAGGGTAATACCTGATGGGATAATCTTGCATCTGCCCATAGTCCTTGGGTGTTACAAGGTGGCTTGGCCCAGGGACCACTTAGGGTAAGTGTTGGGCCCATAGATCCCATTTGATGGGTTTCAGGGGGTGCACTGTCCATGACAGTGTATACGGCCAGGCCTTGTAACAAAGGTTGGGCCGAACCCATGTCGTTGACAGATCAATGCTTGGGTCCCATGCCATACAAGGAAGCCCAACAGGGCTGTAGTTAGGAAGGCTAAGTGAGCACATAAGCTTAATGGGCCTAAAGCCCATTTCGAACTGAACTAATTTAATTAGTTAAATATGGGCGAATTCTGAGATGGATCAGCAGATAGGATAGGGTCTTAACCCCATCCACTCAGAGAGTCCGGATCTGAATATGATTCAGATCTAGAAACCTCCTAATGAGATTAGGAGAAGGCTGATCTAATATGCAGATAAGATAAGGGTTTATCCTTATCACCTAAAAGGATATCTGATCCAAATATGATTTGGATCAGCAACTCCTAATTGGATTAGGAGCTGATCCTTTAAGGTTACAAAAGAAGGAGGGGCCGGCAGCCTTTAGAAAAAGATACTCACATCCTCTTTAGAGCTGAAATCACAGAAGGAAGAATTAAGCAACCCTACAGAATTCTTTCTTGCCGCCTCCTTGTTCTTGCCGCCCAAGTTTGCCAGTTCGCTCTCCAGTTGTGGGAGAAGTCAAGATTTGATCTTGACATCAGTTCTTTGTGAAAGGATTGATAAGAAGTTGTGCTCACGTGCCATCCTGCTGTTTCTTGTGAAGGACAGAGTTCTTGGAGAAGAACACTGCTGATTCTGCTCCCTCCTACACTGCACCATCTTTAGGGGGAGTAGTCTTTGGATCCTTCCATGGGCGTGAACACCTTCATTGAGAGATAATATTTCTCTGTATCAGGTATACCTCTCTCCTGCTCCTTTTGGTTCAGATCTGGTTCAGTTTATGGTTCAAGATTGATCCTTGAAAATATTATTTTCTAAATAGGGAATGTGATTCCCAATTGAAGGGAGAGAAAATTTTTTTGAAATTCGCCTGTTTATTCTGCAAGATTTGGGCGTCCATACGATGGCTCTCTCATCCCTTCAAGCTCGGGGGCTTCGGTGGTAAAGGTACATTCCGCCATGAAGTCAGCTAACGCTTGGGCCTTAATCACCATCTGAGGCTCATACTGGAGGTCGTATTCGCTGAGTTCAATGGCCCACTTCATCAGTCTGCCAGATACCTCGGGCATGAGTAAGACTTGCCTCAGAGGTTTGTTTGGGAGGACTATGACAGCGTGGGCTTGGAAATACGGGCGAAGCTTTCGGGTCGCCGTGACCAGTGCGTACGCCAGCTTCTCGATCTCTGGGTACCTGCTTTTTGCATCCTACAAAACTTTACTCACATAGTAGATAGGTCGTTGGACCTGATCTACTTCTTTTATCAGTACCGAGCTGACCACCTCATTGTTAGCGGAGAGGTACAAGTTTAAAACATCACCCTCCTCGGGTCGGGTCAGGACCGGGATACTAACTAGGTATTTCTTTAGCTCGTCGACGGCGGGCTGACACTCTTTAGTCCATTCGAAATCTTTACTTTTCTTGATTACCTTAAAAAAGGGCAAGCAACGATCTGCCAACTTGGACATGAAGCGACTTAAGGCAGCCATGCGGCCATTCAGCCTTTGAACCTCTTTCAACTTGCATGGTGGCTTCATTTCTAGGATAGTCTTGATTTTTTCGGGGTTTGCCTCGACTGCACGCCGATTAACTATGTAACCCAGGAATTTGCCTGAGGTGACACCAAAAACACACTTCCTAGGGTTTAACTTCAACTATACTTGCTAGAATTTCGAAAACACATTGCAAGTCGCTTATTAAACAGTTTGAAAATTGGGTTTCGACGATCATGTCGTCTACATAGCACTCAACCTTATCGCCGATCAACGACTCAAAAATTTTGTTGACAAGTCTTTAAGGTTGCCCCGGCATTTTTTAGTCCGAAGGGCATAACCTTGTAACAGTATAGTCCTAGCTCGGTTATGAATGCTGTTTTTTCTTTGTCGGCGGGGTCCATCTTGATCTGGTTATAGCCCAAGTATGCGTCCAGAAAACTCAGCAACTCGTGCCCTGAGGTCGCGTCCACTAGACGATCGATCTTTGGGAGAGGGAAACAATCCTTCGGGCAAGAACAATTCAGGTCGGTGTAATCGACGCACATGTGCCATTTACCGTTGGCCTTTTTTACTAGAACGGGGTTAGCCACCCAGCTCGGGTAGTGGACCTCCCTGATGAAATCGGCTGCGAGGAGTTTCCCAACCTCCTCATCGACTATCTTCCAGCACTCCGAGGCTAGGTTGCACTTTTTCTGTCTAACTGCCCTAACTAAAGGATCAGTGTTTAACCAGTGAGTTATAACCTTAGCATCTATACCGGGCATTTCAGCCGCGGACCAGGCAAACACATCTAAACTCTTAAGTAAAAAACTTACCGATCGAGAGCGGAGAGGCTCTTCCGTCATGGTTCCGATCTGGAGAATTCTGGTTGGATCTTCCACCTAGGTTGGGATGTGGATCGTTCCTTCGGTTGGCATAGCTCGCTCCTCGAAGTACTCCACAGGTCGTTCTAACTCGAGGTCATCTGCCAGCTTGGCCTTCCCTTTGAGAGCGGCAACGTAACACTTCTAGGACTAGAGCTGGTCGCCTCGTGCTACCCCTACCCCGAAGTCCGTGGGGAACTTCATGGCCAGGTAGTAAGTAGATACCACCACGCGAAGCGCGTGAGTGATGGGTCGTCCCACGATGGCATTGTACAGGGAAGGCGTTGCGACTACTAGGAAGGTATGTTCAAACCTCACGATGTTGGGCCACATACCAACCTCCACGGGTAAAGAGATTTGCCTGAGAGGCCTGACTTCTTCTCCGCTGAAGTCCACTAAGGGAGTATTCGCGGGCTGGAGGTCACTTTCCCGGAGCTGCAGCTTGTCGAAGGTGCTTTTGAACAGGATATCGGCCGAGCTCCCTGAATCTACCAGGATGTGCCTGACTTCAAAGTCGTTGACCTTCATTCTTATGACCAGTGCGTCATCGTGGGGGTACTGAATCCCGCGCATGTCGTCCTCGGTGAAGAATATAGGGTCCTCAGGTCGTGGCCGCTTTGGAGGGTTCTGCTCTTCACGCTCTAACTTGTGAGCTGAAGTTTTTCTCGCTACTGTAGAACAACCCGCGACAACTGACCCACCAGTGATTGTGTTGATTATCCCACCAACTAGTCTTTCCTTCGAGCAGCTGCCTCTGTTCACTTGGCCTGTTGCTGGACTAGGGAGCGTCTTTCTTTTGCTCCCCTCATTGGTTTGTCTGGCCTTTAATGCTTCTTTGTACAAAATTTCTCAGGTACCCGCGATGGATGAGCTCTTCAATCTCGTCGCGAAGGTTTTTACAGTTTTCGGTGCTATGACTGTGGTCTCTATGAAAGTGACAATATACATTTTTATTTCTATGGGTCAGGTCACTCCTCAACCGGGGTGGCCACTTCACAAAGGAAGCGTCCTTGATTGCCATGAGAATTTCCCCTCGCTTTGCATTGAGGGGTGTGAAGCTCGTTCTTTCAACTGGGGGAGCTCGGGGATGAAAATCTGACCTATTCCCTCCTCTGGTGGGGGACTTGCTTTTATTTCTCTTGCCATCGTTGTTTGAGCCATGGTCCTCCCTCTTTCTTTTATCTGTTGGGGCTTCAGTCCGTTGGTTCATCTCTTACTCGGTCCCGATGAACTAATTGGCGAGTTTCAGGAATTCTGTGAAGTCTTTGGGTTTGTTCGCCACCACATGCCACTTGAATTCTCGGTGAATGATCCCCTTTTTTGCTGCCGCGAGTCTCACGACCAGGTCTAAGTCCGGGATTAGTAGGCAGGTGTCGTTGAAGCATTTGATGTAGCTTCGGATTGACTCTCCTTCCCTCTGGACTATACTGAGAAGGCTTTCTTGTGACCTCGGGCACTTCTTACTAGTGATGAAGTGCGAGGTGAACAACTGTACGAGCTGCGCCCAACTTTTAACTGTCCCAGGTGCGATGATTCCATACCAAGTGCGGGCTACCCCTTTGAAAGTTGTGGAGAAGGCGACACACATGCAGGCTTCGTCAGCCCCCGTAAGATGCATCTGGGACTGAAAGGAATCTATGTGGCCGTTTGGGTCGAAAGACCCATCATACTTGTCTTGGGGGGAACCCTGAAGTTCGTTGGCATCGAGGAGGCCAGGAGCTCGGGGGATAGAGGAGAGGGCACTGAGAGGAGGGGAGTAGTTTTTGTGAATCTTAAGCTTACCTCCATTTTACATTTAGGCTGCTCGGGTCGGCTAGGTCATGGGATCTGGCTGGATTTACTACCCAAGGTGCTCCGGCATGTCTCCTAGGCCGCTGTTCAACTGGTTCCGTAGCGGTGCTGCTAACCTCCACACTGTCAAATGGTGCTTTGGTCGGGAGTGATTTGGACTGTCGACTACTATGGACTGAAACGTCTTACCTGGAGTCCTCAGCTAAGACCTCGAACCGGTTTCTTGTGATAGTGCCTTGAGGTCACGAAGGCCGAGGTGAACTGATTCTAGTGGGCCGAGTATCTTTCGACTTGCTTACTTGTTGAGAAGTGGGAGGAACTTGTCTTTCTCTCCTGCCGTGGGATAAGACCTGGGAGGTCTCTGCCCGGCCAGGACGACTACTTTGGTGGCAGGGTTTGCTCGGGGTGATTGGACACAGGTGGGGTAGGTTGTTGGTTCTATTGCAGTGGCGGGAACTACTGCTGGTACATGTGGTGCAGAACTTGTTGTTGGTACTGTTGGAACTGTTGGACCTGCTGCATTTGGGCTTGAATAGCCCGTACGTAGTATACTAGGTCATTTAGTTGATTTTGTCCTACTCCCGGGGGGACTAAGGATGGTTCAATGGGGGTTGCCCCCACCACAGGGAGAAGTGGGGCGTTCATAGGCTCAATCGGTTGAGGCATAGTAGGTGTTGGGATCCCCCCATGGGGAGTGGTACAGTGAACTGGCCTACACAGACAGTTGGGTACTGAGGTTGCCCCCCAGAGACGTTTGCTCCTATGTGTTGTCCGGCATTGCTGGAAGAAGCCATAGGTTTGGTTTTGAGTTTGGGGTTTTTGAAATGAAGATAGAAAGGCTTTTAGTAACAAGTTCCCACAGACGACGCCAATTGATGTGGCATAATCCGGCTGCTCCCTGCTGGATATGATTTGGCTGCCAGCAACGGTGAAAACTGGGTTCCTGAAAGAAATGAGTCAGATCCCGGGGTGGCTCACCCGGCGAGGATACTCCGATGGCTAAGTTAGAGCACAGTGATGGTAGAGAGCTTGAAGATAATAACAGTGAGAGAGCTAGAGATTACACACACAACAATGAGAAAATAGAATGTACCTTGCCTCTGGGGGGGGGAGTCTTTATATACTAGGGTCCATGCGGGTCGACGGAACAATTATCGGATCCCAGCTATGACGGGACTTGCTTGCATGTTAGGTGGGCGAAACGCCGTCCAACGGTAATACTGTCATGCGTTATGAAACGGTAATACTATCACACGCCGTCAAACGGTAATACTGTCCCTTCCCATCAGAACCGGGGAGTTGGTGAACTAATGTGACCGTTGATGAGTGAAAGAATGGTAGGATCCATCTAATGGATGCCAAAAGGTTGCGGAATGGGTGGGCGAATTTCAAAAATTTTCCTACCTTCTCCCAACTGGGAATCATATTCCCTAAATTTAGAATACTATATTCAAGGATCCAACTTGAACCATAATCGAACCAGATCTGAACCAAAAAGCAAAAAGGAGGAATATACCTGATCCGGAGAAACAGTATCTCCCAAAGTTGGTGTTCACGCCCAAAGAAGAAACCAAGATCCGCTCCTGCTGAAGATGACACAGTTGTGGATGGAACGGAACCAGCAGGGTGCGTCCTACACACTGGATCCTTCGCAAGAATCCTCTGGAAACTCTGAACACTGAATCTTTCTAAGTCTTTTTCACAAAACTAATGTCAAGAACTGATTTCTTGACTCCCTATTGATGCAAAGATCAAATCTTGCAAGAGGGAATGGCGGCGGCTGGAGGAGAACTCCTGGGATGAAGATGGCTGAACTGCTTCTCTTCTCTCTGGAGTCTGTATGAGATCTAATCTCTGTTTGCAAGATAATTTCTTGAACCACCAACCCTTGGTTCAAAATCTGATATATTTCTCTTGGGTTTCTCCTCATTTCTTCTTGATTAAGAAACCTTCTAATTAGGAGTTATCCCAATCCAAATCTGTATTTGGATAGGGGATTATCTTAATCCTATCTGCAGATTAAGTTAGCTTACTCATGATCTTATCAGGAGGTTACCAGATTCAAATCTAATTTGAATTTGGTCTCCGGGAGTGGATAAGGTTAAAGGCCCAATCCTTTTACTAACATTAATCTCAGATTTGCCCCATAGATGGGTGATCATATCAGCCCAGCTCGAAATGGGCTTTTGGCCCATTAAGTGTTCAGTGTTTAACTAGTTTCCAATCTGCTGCCTAGTTGGGCTTCTTTGTGTGGCGTAGGACCCAAGCATTGATCTACACACCAGCCACATGGGTTCGGCCCAACCGAATTCACTGAAAAACTCAGTGAACCCCTGAGCCCATCACATGGACCCTATGAGCCCAACACTTACATTAAGTGGTCCCTGGGCCAAGCCATCTTATAAAAACCCAAGGACTGTGGGCAGGTGCAAGATTAGCCCATCAGGTATTATCCTAAATGGTCTTACACTTAACCTCTCAGCCCTTAATGATCAAGCACTGCCCGACAAGAGAGGACCTCTCCCTCGACTGCAAGGAAGAGTGCCGCACTCTCCACTCACATGGATCCCGGGAATTGAAACCATTTGCAAACATTTCGTAACCGTACATATATATATAAATATATTAATTTTGCAAAACAAAATTCCAACGATTGAAATCAACTGTCGGCAGTTTGGTTTCCATCAGAGAGAGTGCGTTCCCGATCATTACCTTTGTCCGACAAAGGGGTTGATCCTGTCACTATGATCACCCACTCGGATGAATTCTCAGACTGTCCCAACATACCTAGGTTTTGATCCCTATCTAAGGATCTCACTGATTGGCATATCAAAGACAGCCCGATCCGACACCTAGTGAAGTGTCATAATCAAGTCTAGGGTCAGGTGTAACTTTCTACTTTTGCCCATCTATCTCCCTGGTCCAGGGCAATACTGGAAATCTGGTTCGGTTCAAGGATTCAAGTAATCCCATACTGCATGTGCCATGGGTCTTACCCTGGTGGCCGAGACAGGCCATCCCAACACTTGGTGGCACACCAGTATCAGCCTTGGCAGGATAAATCTCCCCAGACTTATCCAATGGCTGTGAACATTTAAAACTAACACGAGTCTCTATAAGTGTCCAGTTTTAGGGTCTTACACAGAATTAAACCAAACAACATGAGTCAAACATGCACTTTATTTATTTACACTAAATGTCAAAAGTACATCAAATCGGATTGAAGCTAAGGGCATACAAGATTGTCTAATAGCTCCCACTTGCACTTAGGTCCAATTTGGTACAAGCCAGAGTCCCATTCTTTCCACGTGTTTCTCAAACACCTACTGTGCCAGTGGCTTATTCAATGGGTCTGCCACATTATCCGCTGATGCTACCTTCTGAATTAGGACGTCCCCTCTACCAACGATCTCCCGCAGTACATGGTACTTCCTCTGGATGTGCTTTGACCTCGAGTGGACCCGAGGCTCTTTAGCCTGGGTGATCGCTCCATTATTGTCGCACAACAACGGGATGGGTGATGTGCTGGACTGTATCACTCCCAATTCATGTATGAATTTCTTCATCAACACGGCTTCCTTGGCAGCTTCACTTGAGGAAATGTACTTGGCCTCGGTTGTGGAATCTGTAGTGGACCCCTGTTTGCTGCTTTCCAACAAACAGCACACGATCATATCGTGAAAACAAACCCAGATGTAGACTTTCTATCATCTGGATCCGACTGGAAATCGGCATCGGTATACCCTAGAACTTGTAGTGAACTACCATCGAATACCAGACAAAACTCTTTTGTCCTTCGAAAGTATTTAAGTATGTTCTTCACAGCAGTCCAATGCTCCTGCCCTGGGTTGGCCTGGAATCTGCTTGCCACACTCACTGCCTGAGCAATGTCCAGGCGAGTGCACAGCATGGCATACATGATGCTCCCTACAGATGAGGCGTAGGGAACGTCTCTCATGCTCTCAATCTCCTCAGAAGTCTTTGGAGACATCTTCTTGGAGAGGGTGACTCCATGCCTGAAAGGAACGTTTCTTTTCTTGGAGTTCTCCACGTTGAATCTTTTGACAATTTTGTCAATATAAGTAGCTTGGGATAATCCAATTATCCGTTTAGATCTATCTCTATAGAGTCGAAGACCCAGTATATATAAAGCTTTTCCAAGATCTTTCATGGAGAACTACTGTGACAGCCATACCTTGACCAAAATCAACATTCCTACATCATTCCCAAGGAGTAGGATATCGTCCACGTACAACACCAAAAAGGTGATCTAATCCCCACTGGACCTCCTGTAAACATAGGGCTCATCCGGATTTTGCTCAAAGTCAAACGTTTTGACAGCAGAATCAAAATGGATGTTCCAACTCCTAGAAACCTGCTTAAGTCCATATATGGATCTATTGAGTTTACATACCATGTGTTCCTGACCAGTAGCGATGAAGCCTTGCGGCTGCTGCATGTAGATATCTTCACTAAGATCTCCATTCAGGAACGCGGTTTTGACATCCATCTGCCAAATCTCGTAGTCATGGTACGCTGCTACAGCTAGCAGGATCCTAACAGATTTAAGCATGGCCACGGGCGAAAAGGTTTCCTCATAATCGATGCCTGCTTTCTGAGTATACCCTTTCGCCACCAAACGAGCTTTGTAGGTCTCAATCCTGCCATCGGGGCCCTTCTCCCTCTTGTAGATCCATTTGCAACCAATTTCTTTTACCCCAGAGGACGGATCTACAAAAGTCCAGACTCCATTGGTCTCCATCGAGTCCATCTCAGCTCTCATGGCCTCCACCCACTTCTGGGAATCTATGTCTAACATAGCCTCCGCGTAAGTTACGGGATCCTCCTCACTAGTCAAGGCTTCCACCAGGTAACTATCCTGGTCATAACCATATCGGACTGGTGGTCTGGATACCCGGGTGGACCTTCTAGGTTGGTCACTACCTGGAACTTGTGGGACATCTCCCACTGCTCCTGAGCTCTCCTCATCAAGAACTATTTCCTGACGATGGGTGTCCAGGATGTATTCGGTTTCTAAGAATTGAGCGTTTCGACTGCAGAACACTTTCTGCTCACTTGGGTCATAGAATAGATAACCCACTGAATCTTTTGGGTAGCCTATAAATAGGCAACGACTGGTTTTGGATTCCAACTTGTCCGCACTTGTTCTTTTAACATGTGCAAGACAACCCCAAATCTTCAAGTGTCTCACACTTGGCTTCCTTCCAGTTCATAGTTCATATGGAGTTTTTGGAACTGATTTGGTTGGAACCCGATTCAGCACGTAGATAGCAGTCTCTAATGCATATCCCCAAAAGGATGTGGGTAATTCTGAGTGTACGAGAAGTGACCGAACCATGTCCAACAAGGTCCTATTCCTCCTCTCTGAAACACCGCTGAGTTGAGGTGTGGCAGGAGGAGCTAATTGTGACACTATCCCGTTGACCTTTAAGTAGTTCCTGAATTCGTCAGAGAGATACTCGCCACCTCGATCTGATCGAAGGGCCTTAATTTCTCTCCCTAACTGTTTCTCGACTTCCTGTCTGAACTCTTTGAACTTTTCAAAGGATTCAGACTTATGTCTCATTAGGTACACGTAACCATATCGTGAAAAATCATCTGTAAAGGTGATGAAATACACGTGTTGATTCCGTGTCCTAACACTCGTGGGACCACATACATCAGTATGTATTAGGTCAAGTGTGCCTGCAGATCTTTCAGGCTTACCGTCAAATGGCCGCTTAGTCATCTTACCTTAAAGGCAAGGCTCACAAGTGGGAAGATTTTCTACGGTTAGAAAATCCAAAGGACCATCCTTTACCAGCCTTGTGAATCGGTCAACATCGATATGGCCAAGTCGGTAATGCCAGAGGCACGTGGGATTTACTGTATCACGATTCCTTTTCTTGGGATTTTTGACTGACGTAGTTTCGGTTAAGTTAGTTTCCAGAGAAGGATGTAGAACATAGAGACCGTTCTCCAGTTCCCCGCATGCGAAGAATTTGTTATTTCGTTTAACAGTAATCATATTACTAAAATAAATAGTATATCCATCAGCACACAGTTTAGAAACAGAAATTAAATTTCTTCTCAAGTTCTATACATAAAGACAATCTTTAAGTACAAGTACTCCTTCTCTAAAAACTAATTCTACAGTTCCTATCGCCGCAGCTACAACACTTGCAGTCATTCCCAAGAATAGTGTCACTTCGCCTTCACTCAATCTTCTGCTAACTTTGAACCCCTGCAGTGAGTTACACGCATGAGTTGAAGCCCCGGAGTCAACACACCAGGACATAGAAGTGACTAACATATTAGATTCTATGACACAAGTTTCGATGTTACCTTTCCTAGATTCCAGGTAGGCAGGACAGTTCCTCTTTCAGTGGCTGGTCTGCTTGCAGAAGTGACAGACATCAGATGCCTTGTTCTTCTTCTGCTTCTTAGGCTTGGCAGTTTTCTTCTTGGGCTTCTTTGCCTTTCTCTTTTTCTTGCCTGATTTGTTAGCTTCGGCAAGCATAACCACAGGCTCATCCTTCTTGAGTAGATCCTCGGCCCTCTGCAACATATTGCTGAGTTTCTGGACGCTAACATTCAGCTTATTCATATTGTAGTTCATTGTGAACGCATTGAAGGAAGAGAGCAAAGAATTCAGGATGGCATCCACTTGTGTGCCAAGATCTAGCCCAGATCCAAGAGCTTCTAGTTCGTTAATGTATCCCATCATCCGAAGACAATGGTCATTAACTTTCTGCCCTTTGGACATCTGCACAGTCATGAACGGTTTTAGGACCTTCTATCGAGTAGAACGGTTTTGCTCTTCATACATTGTCTTTAGACTGTCCAATATGTCCTTGGCAAGTTCGATCTGATCGAACTACCTCTGTATTGAGTTGTCCAATGAGGCAATGACAAAGCAGCAGGCTAGGGAGTTCTTGGCAAGTTCAAAATCTGATATATTTCTCTTGGGTTTCTCCTCCTTTCTTCTTGATTAAGAAACCTCCTAATTAGGAGTTATCCCAATCCAAATCCGTATTTGGATAAGGGATTATCTTAATCCTATCTGCAGATTAAGTTAGCTTACTCCTGATCTTATCAGGAGGTTACCATATTCAAATCTAATTTGAATTTGGTCTCCTGGAGTGGATAAGGTTAAAGGCCCAATCCTTTTACTAACATTAATCTCATATTCGCCCCATAGATGGGTGATCATATCAGCCCAGCTCAAAATGGGCTTTTAGCCCATTAAGTGCTCAGTGTTTAACTAGTTTCCGATTTGCTGCCCAGTTGGGCTTCTTTGTATGGCGTGGGACGCAAGCATTGATCTACACACCAGCCACATGGGTTCGGCCCAGCCGAATTCACTGAAAAACTCAGTGAACCCCTGAGCCCATCACATGGACCCTATGGGCCCAACACTTACATTAAGTGGTCCCTAGGCCAAGCCATCTTATAAAAACCCAGGGACTATGGGCAGGTGCAAGATTAGCCCATCAAGTATTATCCTAAATGGTCTTACACTTAACCTCTCAGCCCTTAATGATCAAGCACTGCCCGACAAGAGAGGACCTCTCCCTCGGCAGCAAGGAACAGTGTCGCACACTCCACTCACATGGATCCCGGGAATTGAAACCATTTGCAAACATTTCGAAACCGTACATATATATATAAATATATTAATTTTGCAAAACAAAATTCTAACGATTGAAATCAACTGCCGGCAGTTTGGTTTCCATCAGAGAGAGTGCATTCCCGATCATTACCTTTGTCCGACAAAGGGGCTGATCTTGTCACTATGATCACCCACTCAGATGAATTCTCAGACTGTCCCAACATACCCAGGTTTTGATCCCCATCTAAGGATCTCACTGATTGGCATATCAAAGACAGCCCGATCCGACACCTAGTGAAGTGTCATAATCGAGTCTAGGGGTCAGGTGTAACTTTCTAGTTTTGCCCATCTATCTCCAAGGTCAAGGGCAATACTGGAAATCTGGTCCGGTTCAAGGATTCGAGTAATCCCATACTGCATGTGCCTTGGGTCTTACCCTGGTGGCCGAGACAGGCCATCCCAACACTTGGTGGAACACCAGTATCAGCCTTGGCAGGATAAATCTCCCCAGACTTATCTAATGGCTGTGAACATTTAAAACTAACACGAGTCTCTATAAGTGTCCAGTTTTAGGGTCGTACACAGAATTAAACCAAACAATATGAATCAAACATGCACTTTATTTATTTACACTAATATTCACTCTTTTACATTTATTTAAAACTTAAATGGACTCATTACTCTTGTATTTTCATTCAGGGCAATAAAGAAGGCAATTGGAAGAAAACAGGGCAAATCGGGTGATTTTGCACAGTTTCGGCGACAGTCAGTAATCTGGGCATAGATCTCAATTACGAACTCCAAATTGGACAATTTAAGAAGCATTATAAAGATTAAAGGAAGTTCCACAACTTTTATGTTTTGGGGTTTTGCAGATTCAGTCCGCATCGAGTCCAAAACTGGGCCCTAAGTCGGAGCAAGTTCGTAGTCGGGCCCATTTCACAGCTAAAGCCCAACTCGTAGAAGAACATGGAAGCAGCCCAAGTTATCAGAGAAGCCCAACTCGAATGCGAGAGCCTAGAGTCCTAATTCGAATGTAACCTGCAAGGAGGGAGAGAGTCTTATTAGATCTAAATTCTGAATGTAATCCTATAAAGATAAGAATGATGGGGATTAGATAAGAGGTAGGATAGGATTAGTTCAAAGAAGATCAGGACTCCCTTAAGATAAGATGATCTCCTAGAAGGAGTTGGAAAACAGCGCTCTCCTTTGGCTATATAAAGAGGGGGGTGGACCAGCTCTAGCATCACTCACTCCAAGATCCAAGAGAACACCAAGCAACTCAAGAAACTCAAGAGAGCAGTTCAGCCATGGAGAAGCAGAGCATGGAGGTTTCACAGATCATGAGCAGCTAAGCTTCTTTTTCTGGTTCAAGGGGGGAGGTTCAATTGTGTCATTGTGAGGTTCTGTAGTTAATTTATTTTCTTGCTTTCTAATTTAAGTATTCATTGATTCTTGTGCATATTTTTATTGGATGTTGATGTTAATTAGTTTGACAAACTGAATTAATGTTAAATTTCCTACTGCTATCCATGATTTTGGTGATCCGTAATTGTCACGAATAATGGTACAAGTAGCAATTAGGTTAATATCTTTTTGGGTCAATTGTTTGTGACAGCCTTTGACCAATGTATTGACATGGTTTAACCTAAAAGGAATCGATGGAACAAGATTCAATAATTGCAGCTATCTCAATTATTGTTATTTTGGTTTAACTTTCACAAAGCTTAATGCTATCATTAATTATCATGGAACGCTATCGTACCCAGTTGAGTGGTGATAAGTGTTGATCGAATGCTGGGTTTGGTCAACTGAATTAGGAAAACACAAGGTTTATTATGGCTATCCTAATAAATCTAAGGTTAAATGCTTGAATTGCGAGATTTCCAGGGATACCTATGATCGATGGCCAATCGGCTAAATCGAACCCCTGAACCAAAATTCGGTAAGACTGATTTTCTCTTGTTTGTTTAGTTGCTTTCTTATTCTTTTAATTTTAGTTATTAAATTTTCCCACTCAATTATAGTATCCATTCGGCTGAGAAATTACTGTTAGCTCCCTGTGGGATTCGACCTAGTACCACTTTTACTGCAAATATCTTATTCTGGGACTAGTACTAATTTTGAGGGCTTCGACAAACCGATCAACCGTTACAAGGTACAGCCTTGTAAGATACAGAGTATTGTGGGGTGCTCTTCAAGGTTGCCATTCGGAGGTCTGAACGGTAGGCAAGTCGCCTGTTGGATATCAAGTTCGATGGCGGGCTGACGGGTAGCGAGCTCCTCGAGCTTGTGCTCCTTAGGTCTGCTTTGACACGAATGCTGAAGTGCCTTTGGACCGAGGTGATCCATCGGCTCGGGCATGATTTATAACGAACTTGGTTTCGCTTGTTGCGATCTAGTTCCGAGACGATCTTAACTCGAAGTGGCTTTAGTTCGGGGTACCAGCTTACCCAAGCTTGCTTTGTAGTGAGTTGAGCTGTCACTCGTGTTGAGGAATGTCCACGTGTTGATCTGACCATGTCGAGTTGTCGCTTATGCGGGGTCACGTCCACGTGTCCCCCTGTCATGAGGTCAGGCCAAATTCTCCTTCATCAGTTTCCATCAGAGAGAGTGCAGTCCCGATCATTCACTTTGTCCGACAAAGGGGTTGATAATGTCACTATGGTCACCTACTCGAGTGAATTCTCAAACTGCCCTAACATAGCCAAGTTTTTATCCCCTCTAAGGATCTCACTAAATGGCATATCAAAATCAACCCAATCCGACACCCAATGCAGTACCATAATCGAATATAGGGGTTAGGTGTAACTTTCTAGTTTTGCCCACCAGCCTCCAAGGTCCAGGGCATAACTGGAAAATGGTTTTGGTTCAGTGTTTCAAACAAAACACACTACATGTACTTTGGGTCTCACCCTAACTGTTGAAACAAGACACCCCAACCAACTTGGTAACACATTAGTGTCAACCTTGGCAGGATAAGCTTCCCCAAGTCTATCCAACATCTAAGAACATTCTAAACTAATACAAATCTCATAAGTGTCCAGTTTAAGGGTAATTACATAGAAACAAACCGAATATAACATGAATCAATTATGTACTTTTATTTATTTACAATAAATGTATAATGTACATCAATCTTATCGAAGCTAAGGACATACACTGTCTAACAAGTATAATATGAAAAAAGCATCGTATATATGTATGAGTGAAATGAGGGCTAAAATTATCATTTGTGTCAATATAAGCACTTATTGGAAAAGTAGTTTACCAAACATCCCCACCCCAATAAGTGCTTAAAAACATAATAAGTAATTTGGCAAGTGGGTCACCAAAAAACTTTAAGTGGTTGTTAAAATAAGTACTTCCAAAAAATACTTGTGCACCGAGTACTTTTGACAACCACTTAATCATCAAACAGGACCTTGATGTTAGTAATCAAGAACAACTTTCCAATGGTTTCTCTTTTCTCTTGCTGATTCCTTTCTCAAAATAGGTGGATGATGGACATCAGAGAAAAAACAAAAGGGAACAGCTCTAGTAAACTGAGTGGATTACTCAAAGCATGAGCATCCTGCTAGGTACAAGACCACCAAGCCTTCCATTGTACAGCCGATGAACTATATCTCCATCCCCGATTCCAATTGGAGACTCACTTTCTGGCACTATATTCCTTCTCCAAGGTCCTTGCCACCGCGTTTGAAGGAGTCAATCTTGCCATCAGTTGGATTTTATTTTGAAATTTTAAAGAATAATAGAGCAACTTTGGCGATGTCAATTGTAGAAATTCTCTATAATTTAAGACATTATATAAACAATAAGGGTAAAGTTAGTCAATTAGCTAAAACCATAAGGGTGGTTTAAGAAATTTTCCCTATAATTTTTAACATAACAATTGATTTACCATCCAACATTCGGCAACTTTTAAGTAATGATGGTCTTGGTTTACCTTTTCCTAGACTTAGATAATTTTAAGGTGCATCAGACACCTTTGTTTATATGAGCTTATGGCCCTCTAATATAGCTTTAGTGAGGGGTAAGGTTTTTTTGTTCCCCCCCCCCCCCCCCCTCCTAGGTTTTTTCCACTTTTCCACTTTGTTAATCCACGATGGCCAAGGGGAGTAGAGTTTGGGGATATGGTCAACTGGTTAACCAGTGGTAACAGTTCAGTTTTGGTTCAGGGAATTGCAAACACTAGTGGTACCGGTTCAGTTTCAAAAAAGAGTTCATAGGGTCAGTACCGAACCGTGAGCACTCCTGGCAGTGCTGGTTCAGTCTGAGATCAGGTTGGGCCCACCAAAGTTGCACATAGTACATATCATATGAACATTTTAAACGTTATTGCGATATGATAAATTTGGCAAAACACCAGCTTAAAAGCGCGACCAAAACATGTTGTACAAGGGATGATGAGGAATCTATCTTTTCTTCAACTTTAAGGTGGTTCAATCTACAACAAGGAAAACTGTGGCGATTGGAATGACAAAAATATACTTTACAGTATTAAAAGATAACAAAACTAGAACTACAGGTTCCTGTACATGAATCTAGAAATGGATCAACCCCTGAAAGTCTTGCCTCCGAACGAGGACACGAATTTCCTCTGCGTCATTTACATTTAGGAATGCGCCAAAGTCAAACCCTACTGTGATAAGATAATCACGCCAGGTAGTTGTATATCTGTGGATTGCTCTTGTCCCTCTCCAGGTACTCCCTATCAATAAGACTTTCAATCCTTTTCTTCAAATCGGCAGGCTTTATTGGAAACTTGAGCTGTTTAATTAAAAAAAAAAAAACTCCCTATCAATAAGTCCCCTCGGTCACATCCGTGCCACCTAATTAAAAGTGCGAAGATAGAAAATCCTTTTCTGGTTACCTGTTGGAAGAGCTCGGTTATCAAAAGTGTGTGGCTCAGCACTTTCCTAGTCTTCATTATACGAACAATAGCTGCATCAACCTGCAAATACACCAAGCAACATTGCAATTTCACTCACCTAATTCAATGCTTCCAATTGGAATTGCATTGGCATTCACATATCAGTAAGATAGCAGAAGATTAGAGAAGACAAACCTGATATTGACGATCCTGGAAAACTCTTTCAGTAGTGCTTGTGTTCTCTTCCACCGTCTCCTTCATCTGGATAGCATTTACCTGTCCCCTCGAGATAAAATCAGCTATATGTTTTAAGCTTCAAGTTCCATAGATTGCTTTTGTTCTATTGAAATAAAGAAGAAAGAGAAAATAGTGACAAGGTATTTACCTTTATACGATACAAAGGAGCACTGAATTCTTCATTGAACACAAATAAGTCATCATCCTCCACTTCTCTCCCTTTAGGGGACTGAACATAACTCCACCATCATCCATATTTAACCAACCAAAGAAATAGAAAGATACAATTTTCAAAGGGAACCCTTGACTGACCTTCTGAAGTACGCGAACTTTTCCACAAGCAAGTGATTGCAGAGTTCTTCTCAGCTCTTTGTCCTCAATACCTGTTGAGTCCCTGATGTCTTGAAAGCTAAGCTTTTGGGCATCATTAAATAACATCAGGACAACAGTCTGGTGCACCCATGGATCAAGCACACCAAAAATGAGAAAGGAAAAAGTAAGAATGTAATGAACAAGGCATTTATAAAACTAGTGAAACAATGTAAAGAATAATATATACAGTTATGCTCTTGGCCAGTTTTTCTCAGTAACTTATAAGCATTTTATTAATATTGAAAAAAAAATAAAGGAATGAAAGGTAGCCAGCACTTGTTATAATTTAGGTGCATTTGTATCCTTGCCTTACAGAAGATTACATCTCTAGGAGGTTACTCCCCAAAATAATTTATGTCTAGCGATTCCTAGGTCTTGCCAACGGATCAACCAAAGTACTGATAAATACAGGAACAATATAAGAGAAGCACAAAATTTGGCTAGGACGATGGGAGCAACATTTATTTGGATCAAAGGTCAAGCAAGCTACCTATCCCAATTGTATCCTTGCCTCAAGGCAGATAACATCTCTAGGAGGTTACTCCAAAATAATTAATTTTTACTGCTTCCTTTTCTTGCCAACAAATCAGCTGTTGATTGACCTATTTATCTAATTGAATATTGTTCCCATCTCGTTAGCCAAACTTCATGCTTCTCTTATTATGTGCCTATATCACCAAGAGCCCATACCGTTATTTTTAAGCAATCCTACTAAACCTGAGAGTCACCTTCTATTCTGCCACCACATTTCTGTAAATCAGACTTTTGCTCATTTTCAGTTCATTTAAAACAGCCAGAAACTCCTCCCTTGTTGAATCTCTGTCCCAATTGAACCGAAAAATATTACCAAAGTTGCACTCCAGAGTTGCAAAAGTTACAACCATCAAAATTTAGTTAAATTGAGTTATTATTAGGCGGTGTCCAGCTTGGTTTTGCAATATTTTTCTAGCCTCTGATAATATCTTCAATGAATAAATAGGCAAACAGATTCAACATCTTGATCTAATATTCCAACCTTAACAAATACTCTACAAGAGCGAGACTCTTTAGATTAGCTCTTTGAAAATTCTAGCATTTATTTCCTTTCCAGACTGACCATAATATTGTCTTTGTTTCCCTTGTGCATCTTCATAATCTCTTCTTTTAGTTACAGACGAAGGGAGTCCTCAGACATGGAAGGCACATTCCTACATAGGTAACAATCTGCATTCAGAAAGAGACTAGAAAAATTCCCAAATACCAAGGACAAAAGGGTAGGAGATTAATAAATGTAGGTAGCCTAACAACTTGCATTTCAAAGATAACACATGGGTTGAGAAATAGCAATTATAGTTACGACTTGGATGGGCCCAACCCAAGCACAACACTACATAACCGGAGCTTGTATACAGGTTGGGCTTGAATTTTTGAGCTCTGGGCTAGGCCTGGGCCAGAAAACTCAGGCCTGACCTGAACTTGGGTTGGGCTTGAATTGAGGCCTTAGGTAGCCCAAGCCCAGTAACAACTTGAGACAGCCTAACAGTGTATGACAATAGATGTGTAAATTCTGTATGTATGACATGTATATATGTATGTAGATTACATATTTATAGTATCATATACACCCTAAACTATATTTAGTTACTTACAATATGTATATAATTAGCTTAAAATGACACCCATGAATAAACATGTACAAATACAAACATATTATACATTTCATATAGGGTTTATTACTAAAATATACCCCAAGGTTTCCAAAACTACTTAAATATACCTTGTTAGATGACCCCACTTGACAAAAATAGGTCCTCCATTGATGAAATGTTTAGGGCCATTTACACCTAATATTATGTGCCTGTTATATCTTATCATAATCCCAGTTTTACCCTACCATGGACCCTGCTCCAAATGGGGGCTTCTTGTCTTTCTGTTTTTCATCACGAGATCCGACAATCACATTCTAAGAATTACATAATCAAGAATCCAAATATCGATACATATCCATATACAAGGTATTGGAGACCCGACTATCACATTCTAAGAATTACTGTAAGTGATATGTATCCTGAAGGGATGAGAGATTCATCATAAGGATGGCCAAACCCTGTAGGAAGGTAGGGCAAATTTTCAAAAATTTCTCTTTCTCCCATCTGGGAATCACATTCCCTGTTTTAGAAAAACTGCATTTTTCAAGGATCAATCTTGAACCAAGAACCGAACCAGATCTGAACCAAAACAGTAGGAGAGGGATATACCTGATACGAAGAAATAATCTTCCAATGGAGGTGTTCACGCCCAAGGAAGGATCCAAAGACTGCTCCCACTGAAGATGACACAGTGCAAGATGGAGCAGAATCAGCAGTGTTCTTCCAAAGAACCAAATCCTTCACCAAGATATCGCTGGAGGGTAGGTGAGCACGACTCCCAATCAGTTTTTCACCAAAAACTGATATCAAGAACGCTTCTTGATTGCTCCTATAACAATGGAGATCGAACTGGCTATGGCGACAACTGGAGGAGAACGCAGGGAGAAGATGGCGCAGTCACACTGTTGTTGTCTTCTCTCTCTGTGATCTGAGATCTGATCTCTGGGATGCTGGGATGTGATGGGATGAACTGAATGGTTCGCCCCCTCCTCCTTTTATAGACTTAAAGATATCAGCTCCTAATCCCATTAGGAGTTTCCTGATTCAAATCCTTATTTGAATCTGGACTCTCTTTAAGTGATAAGGATAAATCCTTATCTTATCTGCAGATTAGATCAGCTCTCTCCTAATCTCATTAGGAGGTTTCCAGATCCAAATTCAGATCTGGACTCTCTCAGTGGATAGGGAGTTATCCCTATCCTATCTGCTGATCCAATCCCAGATCCGCCCCTCTCTTTAGTTAGTCTAACTAAACCAGTTTGAAATGGGCTTTTAGGCCCAATAAGTCCATGTACTCATCAACCTTCCAAACTGCTGCCCAGTTGGGCTTCTTTGTATGGCGTGGGACCCAAACATTGATCTACAAATTAGCCACATGGGTTCAGCCCAGCCTCTGTTACAAGGCCTGGCCGAATTCACTGAACAGACAGTGAACCCCTTCAAACCCATCACATGGGCTCCTAATGGGCCCAACACTTGCACAAAGTGGCCCCTGGGCCAAGCCACCTTATAAAAACCCAGGGATTGTGGGCAGATGCAAGATTAGCCCATCAGGTATTACCCTCAATGGTCTTACATTTAACCTCTCAGCCCTTAATGATCAAACACTGCCCGACAAGAGAGGACCTCTCCCTCGGCTGCAAAGAACAGTGCTGCACTCTCTACTCACATGGATCCCGGGAATTAAAACCTTTTGCAAACATTTTGAAACCGTAATATATATATGTATATCCGTATATAAATATATTTTGCAAAACAAATTTCAACGATTGAAATCGGTTGCCGGTAGTCTTGGTTTCCATCAGAGAGTGCATCCCCGATCATTACCTTTGTCCGACAAAGGGGCTGATCCTGTCACTATGATCACCCACTCAGATGAATTCTCGGACTGTCCCAACATACCCAGGTTTTGACCCCCGCTATCTCACTGATTGGCATATCAAAGATAGCCCAATCCGACACGTAGTGCAGTATCATAATCGAGTCTAGGGGTCAGGTGTAACTTTCTAGTTTTGCCCACTAATCACCAAGGTCCAGGGCAATACTAGAAATCTGGTCCGGTTCAGAGTTTCAAGTAAACCTACACTGCATGTACCTCGGGTCTCACCCTAGCAACTGAGACAGGCTACCCCAACACTTGACGGCACATCAGTGTCAGCCTTAGCAGGATAAATCTCCCCAGACTTATCCAACGGCTGTGAACATTCTAAACTAACACGAGTCTCATAAGTGTCCAGTTTAAGGTTATTACATAGAAACACACCACTATAACATGAATCAAATATGTACTTTATTCATTTACAATAAATGTCATAATGTACATCAATCTGATTGGAGCTAAGGGCATACACTGTCTAACATATCCATATCCAAGGTCATGGAGACTCATGGATAGGGGTGTCAATTGGACTGGATTTGGTCCAATCCAATCCGGTCCAACATGGATCCATTTATAAATGGGTTGGACCCAATCCAGTCCAAATCCCATACAAACCAAGTCCGAACCAATCCAATAGAAATTCAAATGGATCGAATAGGATCCAATCCAATCCAAATTGAATGAAACATAAAAAAATTCTATAAAAACCTAGAAAATATAAAAAACTATAGAAATATATTAGATACTTTATAGAAAATGATAACATACAATACAAACACTAAGAAACAGAAAAATAAAAATAAAAACCATAAAAACTATGGACAATTAGGCCATGTTTGGGAGTGCTTATGTTAAAAATAAGTGCTTATCGAATAAGTGATCATTTGAATAACCACTTATTTGCATTTACCACCCAAGTGGCCCAACTTTTTCAAGTGCTTATTTTATATTGGGCATTTGGTAGTTTTTTCTCCAATA
The DNA here is from genome assembly GCF_055504915.1 of Nelumbo nucifera. Lineage (NCBI taxonomy): Eukaryota > Viridiplantae > Streptophyta > Magnoliopsida > Proteales > Nelumbonaceae > Nelumbo > Nelumbo nucifera. Next base: position 88,097,422 of record NC_142651.1, read on the forward strand.
AGCCCTTAAATAAGTATTTGTGAGTATTGTCCTTTATTTTCTTTCAAATTTCAAAATATACCCTTATGAAAGTACTTTTGTTAAATTACTTTTATAAAAACACTTTTATGAAAGCACTTCTATAAAAATAATTTAATGAAAAGTACTTTTACACGAAAGAACTTTTAAAAAAGTACATTTATGAAATTTCTTTAATAAAAGCACTTTTACACGTCTTACGAAAGCACTTTTATGAAAGTACTTTTATAAAATTCAACTAGGGATAGCTTTGGAAGAAAAAAAATTGAATAGAGGCTTAAAAAATAAGTCCTTATTTTTAAAATAAGCACTTGTTTCGAATAAGCACTTAATTTTTAAGCACTCCCAAACACGGCCTTAAAGGCATTTATGGACCGGTTTTGGGTTGGACCCATCCAAATCAAAATCATTTTGGACGGATTGGATGAACTAATACAACATGTTGAATTGGACCAATTCAAACTTAATGGTCCAAAGTATTTATTAGATTGGATTGGACTTGGTCAATCAGTAACGGATTTATATTGGACTGGATCGGATTGAACCAATATCTAGTCCATTGATAGAAGAAAAGAATATTGGAGTCAATGGACCAAGTTTGGGTTGGAACTGATCTAAATTAAAATCATTTTAACAGATTGAACAGTTCAGACATTGAATTGGACCGATCCAAAATGGTCCAAAATGACTCATATTGGACCGGATCGGGTTGGACCAAATCTGATCCAATTGACACTACTAACAAATAATAGAAAATACAAAAGAGAGAGAGATAGAGATCTAAAAAGGAAAGCAGATAAAAACAAGAACATACGAATTGGACTGATTCAAAATTCAAACTCAATGTTGAGTTGTCAACTGTTGGATTTGAATCCGAATTGAGGACTCATGCTTGTTGAGATGCAAGGTAGTCCTGGTGTCGGGTTGATGGATTCCAGTCCTGGTGCAAGGTTTATAAACAATTGTATTGTAATCTTTTTAATTTCATATATAAACAATTGCAAGGTTTTAAAATCCGAACCAGACACGAAACCATTTTGGGGACCAGTTCCTGGGTTAAATGGTCTGGTTATTCGGTTCAAATAGATGTCCTATTTTGATTTTAAAAAATAAAAAAACATCCAAAACCATTGTTTGAGTTGACAATTTGATTGCTTAGGTCACTGGGTCGCTACCAAATTAATGGTTTTTGAACCAAGAGCGGTTTTAGGGTGAAACAAAACCGGTTTCCTGACCGGTTCTCAGGTCAACCGGTCTGATTTTCCGGTCCAGTCTAGTTTTGAAAACCATGAACAATATTATACATCAAATTTCATATAAAATAAAATTTTAAGATTTTTTATTTTAAAATTTTCACTATTTCTTTTGATTTTAAAATATGCCTTTCATGGCCTAGCCCAGCCTAGCCCAAGGCTTGGCCTATTACCCAACCCAACCTATGACACGACACGACTGGGCTCGGGCCCACTTGGGCTTGTGCCATGGGAGGTTGACCTTTGAAATATCCTAGAGGCAAACACGACTCGCCAAAGAACGGGTGACCCGCAAAGTCATGTTGTGTCAGTCCAACACGACGAAGTTGGAATTTAGAGAGAGGGAGATGGAGGAAAAATCGAAGGAACGAGAGAATCACAGAGAGGTAAGATGGGATTTGGACGGACCATTAGACATGGATTATGTCTACTCCAATCCGGAAATACTCATTGGACATTTGATTCTGGACCGACACATATCATATGTTTTGTTGGACCGTCCAATCCATCCAAATGAGATTTAAATTAGATGGGGTCCAATCTGATCTTGTTTCGTTGACTTCAGAAGTATTGGCTTCATACCTTTCATTGGAACATCATTTCTATCAAGACTAAGCTTTCTTGGTTAATAAAATCCATATACAAGAAGCCAAAACTTACAAAAGTAGAACCAAATGGAAATTTTCACCATAGGCAGTCCTTCCAGCTCAGTATGCACATTGTATTTACTTATCTTTCATCCAGGCACCATTCATCTTAACAAAGGAGTGTGATGGTGAGATTCTCACAAATCCCAACAACTTAGTGTAAGCCGACAGAGGGATGATCTAACTCTGAAAGTCTAGAGGAGAGTGGTGGTGAGAGAGGCCGATGGGGGAGAGAGAGAGAGAGAGAGAGAGATAATTTGAATCTCCTTTACCCCTTAAATGGGTCTAATGGTTATCATATTATTGGGTCCCCATATGGGTATGGGGACCTATTTATAGTGTTTTTAACCTCCATCTTCTAGAATCTTCTTATATTTCCTTTTTTTCCATTTTACCCTTAATTAATGTACATGCACTTAATTGCTATTCTGGAATGTTCTTAAATGCTATTATTCTAGAAGATTCTAGCTCTTGAAAGGTTTGTAAATAATTAGTGGATAATCGGTCTGATTCGGTCTGGTCCAACCTGGATTTATGTTGGGTTATCTGGGCTAGTGTACTTATACAAATCCACTGTCTTACACCTAGTGAGGCAGAGGAAGAAGAATCGATGAAAGAAAGATGAATAGGGAAGGGTACATTCATGGCAACATCAATAGAAAGTCTGTTCAATGTTTTGCCCGAAAGAAAACAGCTATCACCATTACCTACTGCAAACACAGGAGGGGTCTGATCAAGGTTAACAATTGTCCAATCAAGTTTGTGGAGACGGAGATCCTTCGTTATAAAGCTTTTGAACCCATTCTTCTACTCGGTAGGCACCGATTCGCCGATGTCAATATGCGAACCAGAATGAGGGGTGGTGGTCACACTTCACAAATATATGCAATTTGATAGAGAATCAAAGGCATTCACATTCTGGTGAGGTACAACTGAACACTACTTATTGCGGACCCTCGGTGATGCAAGCCCAAGAAGTTCAATGGACAAGGTATTCATGCTAGGTTCCAAAAATCTTATGATTCTTACCACTGAGGAATGACGGTTGTTGTTGAGGAGACTTTGAGAGACTTCACTTTCTAGAGTCAAACCATTGACTCACTCCTTTTGGTTTGTATTGGTTAGGATTTCTATAAAGGGTGATATAGTGACAAAATGCTATGAAATTTGATTTTGAAAATTTTGAACTGGAATGGCATAGTATTCGGAATATGCAATGCTGGATTGTTGAATTTTGTATCAAATTCAAAATAATAATAATAATAATAATAATAATAATAATAATAATCCAAACTAATTCACAAAGATGAAAACATGAATAAGAAAAGAAAACCAACAATTTATGTTATATTAAAGTGGCAACTATAAAATGGGAGAAATTATGGCTATCTCATATTGAGAGGTTACTTCTTCAATAATCTCAAATTTACCCATAAAATTCTCTCTTTCTCCTGTTGGCCAAAGCATTGAAGTATGTGGTGTTCCCACCCCCCTCCTTAATCCACTTGTGTCTTGATTCCTACCGCCAAGATATTTCCTCCCTCAACAAAATTTCTTCCAGCTCCTTCAATCTCCATCTCATGTCTCTCTTGCTCACTCAATGACCATTGAGACTAGTTGAAAATTACACCTACAATAATTCAAATAATGCAAGAAAAGAAGAAAAAAGAGAGAGAAAGAAGAAGAAAAGAAGTTTCAGTAATAGGTTGTGGAAGAAGAAAAGAAGAATTTGAACCTCTTTCTAGCCCCCTTTCATCACTTTTATTAATAATTCTAAGTCTAAGTACAATTACTTGGATGCCCTTAATGGAGCGGCCAGCACTACTTAAAAGAAATAAATAACACTAGGGCCCACTCAGCCCATTCTCACTACACTCCCCCTCAAGCTGAGCATAGATGTCAATCATGCCTAGCTTGCTTACATAATGTTGAAGCTTTGCCTTTGGGACTCCCTTAGTTAGAAAATCTACTAGCTGCTCTTCTGATGCAATGAAAGGTAGGCACACCTCTCCTGAAGCCACTATTTCCCGTATAAAGTGTCTATCTACCTCAATGTGCTTAGTTCTATCATGCTGAACTGGGTTGTGAGCAATGTTAATAGTAGCTTGGTTATCACAATACAACATCAGTGGCTCGCCACATGAAACACCCATCTCATTAAGGAGAGATCTAAGCCATAACAACACAAAAACACCATGGGCCATAGCTCTATACTCTGCCTCAATTGAAGATCTACCAACCACTGACTGCTTTTTGCTTCTCCAGAAAACAATATTTCGAGCTACCATAGCACAATATCCTGATGTGGATCTCGTCATCCACATTTTCTACCCAATCAGCATTTGTATATGCTTCTAGCTTCATGTGTCCATGTTTAACAAATAACATACCCTTCCTGGGGTTCCCTTAAGGTAGCATAACACTCTTTCTACAGCAGCCACAAGTGTGTCTCTGGGAGCATGCATGAACTGGCTAATGACACTCACAATATATGAAATGTCTAGACGAGTCATACATAGATAGAAGTTTCCCTAGTAATCTCTGAAACACTCCCCTGTCAGCTAAAAGTTCTCCATCATTAACTGAGAGTTTATGATTAACATCAATAGGGGTAAAGGCCGCTTTAGCACCAAATTTTTCAGTCTCAATAAGAAGGTCTAGCACATACTTCCATTGAGGAATTAAAGATAACTTCCTTGGACCTAGCAACCACAATTCCCAAAAAATACCACAACTCCCCTAAATCTTTAATTTCAAATTCAAAACTGAGAAACTTCTTGAGAACACTAACTTCTTCTATATCACTACCAGTAATCAAAATATCATCTACATAAACTATAAGGAATGTCACCAGAGTGCCTTTTCTCTTAACAAAGAGGGTATGATCTGATTAAGTCTGAGTGTAGCTGAACTGAACAAGAGCAACCCTAAACCTGTCAAACCAAGCACATGGAGATTATTTCAAGCCATAAAGTGATTTCTTCAATCTACACACCTTACCCTGCATTTCCTTGCCATATATACTAGGAGGAAGGGACATATATACCTCTTTAGTGAGATCACCATTCAGGAATGCATTCTTAACATCAAATTGATACAGAGGCCGATCATAGCTCACAACTAAGGATAAAAGAAGTCTCACCGAAGTCATCTTAGCAACTAGAGAAAATGTCTCACTGTAATCTATCCCATATACTTAGGTATATCCCTTGGTAACAAGTCGTGCCTTATACCTCTCAATTGACCCATTTGCGCAATACTTGATAGTGAAAACCCACTTGCACCCAATAGGTTCCTTCCCAGCTAGCAAGTCAACAATACCCTAGGTATTATTTTTATGAAGGGCTTCTATTTCAGTACTCATAGCATCCCTCCAATCTGGTGTGGCTAAGGCTTCTAAAACAGACTTTAGGATGGATTAAGAGGAAATGGAGGCTAGAAAGGCATAGTAGGATGGGGACAACAATCTGTAGGAAAGGTGTTTGGAAATACAATGAGTTGTACATTTCCTCTTACCTTTTCTCAAATCAATGGGTAGGTCAAGGTCTAGAAACGAGGGTGCTAGTGGAGGAGGTGATGGACATGTCCTCTCTTCAGTAATTGGGACCGCCTAAGTCTCAATGGAGGTGTGGGATCAACCTGTGTTTGCCTTAGCCCTTTCCGTTGGTACCACCTCTAGAGAATATGATGAGTTGAAACAACTAGAGGACTAGTAGGAGGAGGGGGAGAAGCAGGAGTGGAAGACCTCAAAGGAGAAGATCCCTCCATGGGAATGGGGGTAACTATAGAGAGCTCGACAAAAGACCCAAATGGAGTTGGCAAAGGAAAGGATGAAGAAAGCAACTTGAGAGATTTCTCCCCCTCAAAATGATGGCAATAAAAAGGAACTGACTCTGCAAAGGTGACATCCATGGAAACAAACTAGGTGCCACTAATGGGATCAAAACAATAGTACCCTTTCTGTGTGGAGGCATAACCAAGGAAGATACACTTCAGAGCCTTGGAGTCAAACTTGTGTCTTTTGGAACTGGGAATGTGGGCATAACAAGTGCAACCAAAGACCCTCAGAGGAATAGAGAAAATCTCAACATCAGGAAAGAGGACTCCGAAGGGAGATTTTAACCCCAAGACTCAAGAAGGCATGCGGTTAATTAGGTATGTAGCTGTTAAAACTACATCACCCCAAAACTTCACAGGAACATGGGTAGCAAAAAGAATGCTCCTTGCAACTTCCACAAATGTCTGTTTTTCCTCTCCGCTACTCCATTTTACTGTGGAGTGTCGGCACAAGAACTCTGATGAATAACTCCAAACTTCTCAAGATAGGATGTAAAGTCCTTCTCAAAATATTCTTTAGCATTGACTGATTGGAATATTTTGATGTGGGTATTAAACTGAGTATGTGTTCATGGAACTGTTGAACAAGTTTAGGCACTTCAGCCTAAGAGTGCATAAGGTAAATCCAAGTATATCGTGAAAAATCATCAATAAACAGGATGAAATATTTATACCCACCCATACATGTTAAATGGTAAGGCACCCACACATCAGAGTGAACAATATTAAAAGGAATAGTTGATCTTTATTACTTGAAGGATAAGTGCTCTTACAATGCTTTGAGAACTCACAAGACTCACAATGAAGACTCGATAGACTAATTCCTTTAAACAACTCTGGAAACAACTGACTTTATGAAATGACCCAAACGACTAAGACGTAACATAATACGACTAGTGGACTCTGAAACAAATGCAAATCTCTTAGGTTGTACTTGGTTCTGCTCAGGCATGTCTAACAGATAGATACCATTTGCCTCATGGCCACTCCCAATCACCTTATGAGATTCCATGTCCTGAAAAACACAATATAAAGGAAAATAGGTCACACTGCAATTCAGGGATTTAGTCAAACTACTAACTAAAAGCAAATTAGTATTAAGTTTAGGTATATGAAGAACAGATGATAAGTTTAGGGCATTAGAGGTCTTAATATCTCCATTTCCTATATAGGGGCTAGGGAGCCATCAGCAAGGGATATCTTATCCCAGCCAAAAAGAAGTTGGTAAGAGGTGAATAACTGTGTAACACTAGTCATACAGTGAAAAGCCCCATAATCAATTATCCAAGGGGTTTTATCAGTACCTAAGATTAGAAGCATGATGTGCAGTGGCACGAATACCTGAGTGAGCATATGTAGAGGAAGGAACAGCCTCTGAAGGAGCTATAGTTCAGCCCCGGCGGCTGCAAGTGTTCTCCCACTGAATTCTCTCCACCCTACCCTTGTTCACCTTGTGAAGAGGTGGCTACATTTGCATTTCCACCTTTTCCCACCATTTTCTTTCTTGAATCTGGTAGGAACAAGCTTTGGATGCAGCTTCCAACATGTGTCTTTAATGTGTTTGGGCTTCTTGCAGTATTAATAGATAACATCTTTCTTCCCAATGCTAACATTTGGCTTCATCCCCACATTAGCGTAGTGATAAACCTACAACTCAAAAGACTGAACATGTCTTCTGCTCACCTCACCGATGAGGAACTCAAAGACCAGATTTCTCTCCACCGACCTCCTATATGTTTCTGCATCCCTTGTGCAACCCAGACGTAAATCAGTCGTCAAATATTGTGTAAATTTGAATATTAGAGGAAAAAAAGGAAGAAGAGAAGTAAGAGCAACAGTACAAGAGAAGAAGATGGCAAAAAGAAAAGGAAGAAGAAGAAGATTCGAATTATCTTCCCTTTCTCCTCTAATCCTTTTTTATTAAGAATTAATGTTAGAGTAATGACAAGTATGCCCTTAAGTGGGCGGCCAGCTAGGCAGTAACATAAAGAGATTAAACAAAAAAGAAATAACAGGCCCATTAGCCAACAAGAAAAGAAAAGATATTACAAGAGAAGATACTAGGACCCATTCGGCCCAGTCTTTTTACACTCCCCCTCAAACTGAGCATAGATGTCAATCATGCCCAACTTGCTTATATAGTGTGTCGTTTTCCCTCTTGGAACTCCCTTGGTCAAGATATCAGCCAATTGTTCATCTGATGTGATGAATGGCAAACAAACTTCTCTTGAGGAAACTCTTTCCCTTATAAAATGCCTATCAACCTCAATGTGCTTAGTTTTGTCATGTTGAACAGAATTATGTGCAATGTTGATAGCTGCTTGGTTGTCACAGTGGAGCATCATTGGCTTCTCAAAGTCAACCCCCAATTCTTTTAAAAGGGATCGTAGCCACAGTAACTCTGACACACCATGTGACATTGCCCTATATTCTGCTTCAGCTGAGGATCTAGCAACTACAGACTGTTTCTTACTCCATGACACAATGTTCCCAGCGACTAGAGCACAATAACCTGAGGTGGATCTCCTATCATCAATACATCCTGCCCAATCAACATCAGTAAAAGCTTCCAACTTCACGTGTCCATGTTTGGCAAATAGAATACCTTTCCCGGGAGTACCTTTCAAGTAACACAGAACCCTTTCTGCAGTAGCTAAATGAGTATCTCTGGGAGAATGCATAAATTGACTAAGAACACTTACTGCATAGGAAATATCTGGCCGAGTCATGCAAAGATATAACAACTTCCCAAGCAGTCTCTGAAACACCCCCTTATCAGATAAAAGGTCATCATCTGTAAAGGAAAGCTTATGATTGGGATCAATAGGAGTGGAGATTGGTTTAGCTCCAAGTTTACCAGTCTCAGCAAAGAGGTCAAGGACATATTTACGCTAAGAAATGAAGATACCATCCTTAGATCTAGCAACTTCAATGCCCAAAAAATACCGAAGATCTCCCAAATACTTGATCTCAAATTCAGAGTTGATAAATCTTTTTAGTTTACTGACCCCTTGAGTGTCATTACCCGTGACCACAATATCATCAACATAAACTATCAAGAAGGTCACCAGAGAGTCATTTCTCTTCAAAAACAAGGTATGATCAGATTGAGTTCGTGTGTAACCAAAGGAGACAAGAGCAGCCCTGAACCTCTCAAACCAAGCCCGAGGAGATTGTTTGAGACCATAAATAGATTTATGCAGTTTACACACCTTGCCTTGCATTTCCTTCCCATACACCCCTGGAGGCAAAGACATAGACCTCTTCATGAAGGTCTCCATTCGAGAAGGCATTTTTAACAACAAGCTGGTGTAGGGGTCAATCAAAAGTAGCGGCTAGAGAAAACAAAACCCTGACTGAGGTCATGCTACGGGAGCAAATGTCTCAAGATAGTCAATACCATACATCTGAGTGTAGCCCTTAGCAACAAGCCTAGCCTTAAACCTCTCAATAGATACATCAAAGTGATATTTAATGGTAAACACCCAATTACAACCCACCGGTTCCTTCCCTTCAAACAAGTCAACAATATCCCAGGTATGGTTCTTATGCAAAGCATCCAGTTCAACCATCATAGCATCCCTCCATTCAGGTTTAGATAAGGCTTATGGTACGAACCTAAGTATCACATGGGAAGAAACAGAAGCAAGAAAAGAGTAGTACGAAGGAGAGAGAAGGCTGTAAGATAGGTGTTTGGAGATACAATGGGTTGTACACTTCCGCTTGCCCTTGCGGAGAGCAATAGGAAGGTCAAGGTCTAGCAAAGATGTAGATGGATCAGAAGAAGGCTGACCTATTACCTCAGTAATGATGGGAGGAGCAAGAGCCTCTTCTGTAGGAGTGGAAACAACCTGCCCATGTTTGAATCTGTGCCTTTGGTACCACCTTTGGAGAACAGGATGAGGAGGAATAGGAATATCGGAGGTAGGTCCAGTGGGAGAAGTAGACACCTCATGATAGGACTCAAGAGGAATGGGAAGAGGAACAGCTAGAGACATAGCAAAGGGCTCTTCAGATTTCTCCCCCTCAGGAGAAATGCAAAAGAAAGGAGTCAACTCAGCAAATGTGACATCCGGAGATACAAAGCGGGTGCCACTAACTGGATCAAAACAGTAATATCCCTTCTGTGTGGAAGCATATCCCAGAAAAACACATTTACGAGCCTTGGGTTCCAACTTGTGCCTTTGATGACTGTGAATATGCACATAGCAAGTGCACCCAAAAACACAGAGAGGAAGAGAAAAAATATCCTCATCCGGGAACAGAAGGCTAAAGGTGGTTTTGAAGTTAAGGACCCGAGAGGGCATACAATTGATCAAAAAAGTAGTAGTAAGAACAGCATCTCCCCAAAATTTTAGAGGAACATGGGATGCAAACAAGAGGGAACTGGCAACTTCAACCACATGTATGTTCTTCCTTTCCGCCACCCCATTTTGTTGTGGAGTGTACGAACAAGAACTTTGATGAATAAACCCAAAAGTTTCAAAATAGGCAGAGAGGGTTTTCTCAAAATACTCCTTAGCATTATCAAAACGGAATATTTTGATCTGGATGTTAAACAGGGTGAGGATGAGTTCATGAAACTTTTGCACAATAGTTGGTACTTCATCCCCGGATTTCATGAGATAATTAACACCCTATAGTTGGCAAATGATATGGCTCCCACACGTCAGAGTGAACAATATGAAAAGGAGAAAGAGATCTTTTATTGCTTCCTGAATAAGAATGTCTACAATGCTTTGCCAATTCACACGACTCACAATGAACACTCGATAAAGACACTCCCTTAAACATATCTAGAAAACAAATGACTCAAAGCAGAAAATGACAAATGACCAAACCGAAAGTGACATAACAAGACTTTGTTAACAGACTCTGACAAAACTGACTCTAAGGCAACTCCATGAGGTGGTCCGAAAGATCGATCCGGTGTGTCCAGCAAGTATATTCCGTTCACCTCATGAACACTCCCAATCATCCTCTGAGATTGCAAGTCATGAAAAATACAATGAGTGGGAAAAAAAGGTTATGCTGCAATTCATGGATTTACTTAAACTGCTAACAGATAAAAGGTTTGTGTTAAGTTTAGGGACATGAAGGACAGAGGATAAATAAAGGGTGTCAGAGATCTTTATATCTCTTTTACCAGAGATGGGAGCAAGAGACCCATCAGCAAGGGATATTTTCTCTTTACCAGAGAGAAGGTGGTATGAGCAGAAGAGATTAGACAGGCTGGTCATATGGTCTGATGCACCGGAATCAATAATCCAAGGGATTTTATGATTACTTGAAACTGAAGCATGATTTGCAGAAACACGAATACCTGAGTGAGCAAATGCAGATGAAAATGATGTGTTGTTGTTGGAAGAGGGAGATGAAGAAACAGTAGCTTCCAAGTGATTTAGAAGCCTCCCATACTTTTCAAAATCCGCCTTCATTGCTGCCAACTACTCAATGGTTGATTTTTCTTCACTCTCCTTATTTCCTCCTTCAGGTACTGTAGCAACATTAGCTGTCTTAGGCTTTCCTACCTGGCTGCCCTTCTTAGAGTTGTTGTTATTCTTAAACCTATCAGGAAGAAGCTCAGGATGAAGCTTCCAGCAAGTGTCCTTTGTATGCCTCGGTTACTTGCAATATTCACATATCTGCTCCTTTTTCTCAGTAGGACCCTTTGGCTTTATTCCAGCATGTGCAAAGTGTTCTGTAGGTGGACCCTGCAACTGAACCTGTCGCCTACTCTCCTCACTGCTTATCATAGCATATGCCTGGGAAAGAATAACCTCATCTCTGGCCAGGATAATTTGCCTAATGATGTCAAACTCAGGGTTGAGTCCAGTGGAGAAATTCAAACACCCTATTTCTCTCCACCAACTTCCTATACATTTCAGCATAATTACTCTCCCATACAACTGTCTCCATAAAACCAATTTCTTGCCATAGGGATTTCAATATAGAGTAGTAGATTGCTACACTCTTCTCCCCCTGTCTTATGTTCTTCACATCACTTTTCAACTTATAGACTCTGGCTACATTCAACTTCTATGAATAGGTCTCAGTAACACTGTCCCATATCTCCTTAGCCAAAGACATCCATAGATAAATGTTGACTTATATGAGGTTGCATAGAATTGACCAACCATCCTATGACAGTATAGTTCTCTTGCATCCATTTCTCAAATTCAGGGTCTGTCTCTTCGGGTTTCACTTTACTACCTGTGAGATACCCAAGTTTTCCTCTACTACAGACAAATTCTTATAGATTGTGCCCAAGCACGATAATTTATCCCATCTAGCTTGATTGTGCTCACACCAGTCAAAACGGAATCTACAGAGCCAAGGCCGAAAACCGACACTTGCTTGAACTCACTTCCGTATGGCTCCATTAATCAAACGAAAATCAAAAAACCAGAAATTCTGTCTATATAAACTTACTTGAAGTCAAACCAGAACCCAGATGCTTGAAAACTAGGGTTTTACTCCGTCCAGCTATTGGGGAGGAAGAGAGAAGATGCAGCCACTCCTACCAGAACTTCCCAATCTCTTCCAATCCTGAACCGCCCTCCTTTAGGAGTCACAAGACACCTCCCAAGCACAGAGCGCCACACCCAAAGCTTCACCTTTACCTGTACCTTCGAAAATATCTAATCGGCTAGGGTTTTGGGCAGCAACAGAACAGCACCACTTCTTGGCAATATCCAACCAGATTTAAACTCTTCAAACCCTCTACCAACTAGGCTAGAGATCCTCTGAACTATAGAGAATCTATCTCTCCATACACTCTCTTAATCTAAGGGTGTATGGGAAAAGAGGAAGAAGAAAAAAAAAAGGAAGAAATAGACCTGCTCTGATACCAAGATGTAAATCAGTCCTCAAATATTAGGTGTAAATTTGAAGACTAGAGGAAAAAAAGGAAGAGAAGTAAGAGCAGCAGCACGAGAGAAGAAGATGGCGAAAAGAGAAGGAAGAAGAAGAAGATTCGAATTATCTTCCCTTTCTCCTCTAATCCTTTTTTATTAAGAATTAATGTTAGAGTAATGACAAGTATGCCCTTAAGTGGGCGGCCAGCTAGGCGATAATATAAAAAGATTAAACAAAGAGAAATAGCAGGCCCATTAAGAGAGGCCCATTAGCCAACAAGAAAAGAAAAGATATTACAAGACAAGATACTAGGACCCATTCGGCTCAGTCTCTTTACAAACCCCAAACAATAGTCTCCATCAGATCAATCTCTTACCAAAGGGATTTCAGCATAGAGAAGTAGACTGCCAAGGGCTTCCCCCCTGTCTAAGATTATTCACATCATGCTTCAATTTGTAGGCTCAAGCAACATTAAGCTTTTGGGAATAGGTCACTAAGACACTATCCCACACTTCTTTTGCAGTTTCCATCCACAGATAATGCTGACTAATGTGTGGTTGCATAGAATTCACTAACCAACCCACTACTGTGTAATTTTCCTACATCCACCTTTCATAGTCATAGGAAGGATCATCCTCCTCTGATTTCTTCTTGCTCCCGATAATATAACCCAATTTTCCTCTACTACACACATGTATCTTAATAGATTGAGACCAAGCTAAAAAATTGGTCCCATCTAACTTCACAGTAGCCACAGCCCCAAAAAGATTCTCCACAGACCCCCTATGTCCAAACCCGAAACCTATGGAATATTTGGTCTCTCCTCCAGTTTGCTCCAGTGAGTAAACGAATGCAAACGAAAATCAAATTAGGGAGTTACCAGGCTAGATTTACTGTTCTATGAAAAGAAAAAGCTTCAACCCCCCAAAATTAGGGTTTCACAAGGTCCTGTGGGATGGAGAGAAAGAGAAACTCCAACCGCCCCTTCCAGAGGTTCTAGAATTCAATCCAACCAAAACCACCCCTAATAGAAATCAAAAGGCTTACCTCTGATCCCCATGTGCCTGGTTCAAACTGTCTCTACGACATGTGACAAGGTTTCTCTAGTTATCTAGAGTTTTCAGGAAAAATCTCCAAGAACCTGCCCTAGGCTTCAACTAAGGATGAAAAACCCCACAAAACTCTCCAAAAACCTTCCTAACTGAGCTGCATAAGTATTTGATTGATCAACCGGCTGGTTCTCCATACACACTATGTATGGGTAAAGAAAGGAGAAAAAAGTCAAAAGTGAGAACCTGCTCTGTTACCAAGTTGAAAATTACACCTAGAGTAATTCAGATAATGCAAGAAAGAAGAAAAGAGAGGAAGAGAAAGAAGAATTTGAGCCTCTTCCTAGCCACCTTTCATCACCTTTATTAATAAATCTCAGTCTGAGTACAATTACTTGGATGCCCTTAATGGGGCGACCAGCACTAAAGAGATAATTAAAGAAAATAAAAGAAGGCCCATAACTAAGAAACATAACTTTTAAACACTACTTAAAAGAAATAAAGAACACTAGGGCCCATTCGGCCCATTCTCACTACAAAGACTCATCTCCAAAAATGGTCTCTATTCCTCAACCATATATTCCCAAATATAAAGGATGTTGGACCAAACCCAAACAATTTTGGTCCTTAAGTCTAGAATCAGATGTGTCAACCCTCTTGACTAGCCACCAAATCCCTCTAGTGGTTCTCCCAACCTTCATGAAAAGGAACCTATCCAACTTAAAGCACAAAGGATTTTCCTGGAAATTGGACCAAGTGAAATTGGCTTGCAAAGGGGAGATTTCTTAAATCTCGGAGGTATTAATGAGCTCATTAAATTTTTTCATGCTAGTTGTGTTGGGGGTTGTTGATTTAACTACAATACCTGATTACATTAAAATCTCCACACACATTTTTAAATTAAGCCCATTACAATCTCCACCCACATTTTTAAATTAAGCCCATACAACTTCTCCCACATCTCATTCCTTTCTTTGTAGGAATTAAGCCCATGATAATTGATTAACACCCAAATGAATCCATCGTCTACATTTTTAAATTTTATGGATAAAGAGAAGTTACCTATGTTAGACAGTGTATGCCCTTAGCTCCAATCAGATTAATGTATCTTTTGACATTTATTGTAAATGATTAAAGTACATATTTGATTCATGTTATATTGGCGTGTTTCTGTATAATACCCTTAAACTGGACACTTATGAGACTCGTGTTAGTTTAGAATCTTCACATCCGTTGGAAGGATTTTGGGAGATTTATCCTGCCAAGGCTGACACTGATGTGCTGCCAAGAAGATTGGGGTGGCTTGTCTCAGCTGCCAGGGTAAGACCCAAAGCACATGCAGTGTGGGTTTTCTTGAAACCCTGAACGAGACCAAATTCCAGTATTGCCCTAGACCTTGGAGATAGATGGGCAAAACTACAATGTTACACCTGACCCCTAGACTCGATTATGGTACTGCACTAGGTGTTGGATTGGGTTGTCTTTGATATGCCAATCAATGAGATCCTTAGAGGGGGTCAAAACCTGGGTATGTTGAGGCAGTCCGAGAATTCACCTGAGTGGGTGATCATAGTGACAGGAATAGCCCCTTTGTCGGACAAAGTGAATGATCGGGGAATGCACTCTCTTTGATGGAAACCTAAACTACCGGCAATTGATTCCAAATTGTTGAGATTTGTTTTTGCAAAATATATTTATATAAAGATATACATATATATTATGGATTCACAAAATGTTTGCAAAAAGGTTTTAATTCCCGGGATCCATGTGATTAGAGAGTGCAACTTTGTACCTTGTAGCCAAGGGAGAGATCCTCTCTTGTCGGGCAGTGTTTGATCATTATGGACTGAGAGGTTAAGTGTAAGACCATTTAGGGTTTATACCTGATGGGCTAATCTCACATAAGTCCTTAGTCCTTGGGCCTTCATAAGGTGGCTGGACCCAGGAACCATTTAGTGTAAATGTTGGGCTTGCTAAGAGCCCATACTAATGGGCTCAGAGGTTCACTGGCTTTAGCAGTGAATTCGGCCAGGCCTTGTAACAAAGGTTGGGCTGAACCCAATTGGCTTTTGAGGAGATCAATGCTAAGGTCCCACGCCATACAAAGAGAACCAAACTAGCGAACATATAAAAGGGAAAGTGAGCTGTATGACTTAATGGGCCTAAAGCCCATTTCGAACTAGGCTCAAGTGACTTAATTAATTGGGGCGAATTTGGTTTAAAAGCTTATTAGGATCAGTAAGAGGATAAGATATGTCTTATCCATTTAAGAGTCCAAATCCAAATATCAGATTTGGATCAAGAAATTCTTTCCTAATTGGATTAGGAAGCTGATCCAAAAAGGCTATAAATAGGGGGCGAATTCACCAGTTTAATACACTCAGCAATCTGTAGAATTCTCCTCCATTTCTTGTCGCCCCTACCCAGTTCGATTTCCACCTTTGGATCTGATCAAAAATAGTTCTTGATATTGTTTCTTGCTAGAAGAAACAATCTAAAGTCGTGCTCACCAGCCCCTTGTGTGATTCTTGTTGAAGAATTAGGGTTCTTGTTGAAGAACCACCTTGTTGATCCTGCCTCACCATAAGTTGTGTCATGTTCAGTGGAGGCGGGTTTTGGTCACCTCTTTGGGCGTAAACACCTACGTTGGGAGTTACTGTTATTCCGTATCAGGTGCATCCCTACTTGCTTCCTTTTGGTTTTAGATCTGGTCCGGTTTGTTTCAAGAACGAATGTAGTTTTCTAAATTAGGGAATAAGATTCCCAGAAGGCCGAAAGAAAATTTTTGAAATTTCGCCCAACCTCCCTGCAAGGTTCGGCCATCCATATGATGGATCTCCCTTCCCTTCAACCTATCACGATTCCTCCAAAGGTTCTACAACATCTTCCCTCTTTATAGTCACCAAACCTCCAAAGGCTCCCCAAGATGGCGTTGAGGTCCAATTCACACCCCTTGATCACCTTCTATCCAACTCTAGTAATTTTGTTTCCCGAATCAACACTATATCAAGCTTTTCTCTTCTGTGTAAATCCTTGATTACTCTTCTCTTCCTTGCACTCCCCAAACCCCTAACATTCCATCTAATGATCCTCGTTAAACAAAAACCTCAAGACTGACCTTATCACCACAAACATACCTCTAGTTGGGAGCTTTCCTTCTTTCCCTTCTTTATCTTCATTTTAATTGTATATGTTTCTCTTTAATTAATGAAACTCATGGTTTATTGATCAAGGAGAAAAAGATGATGTAGAGGTTTCAACACTTAAATATGAGGAAACATGGCAGTCTGAAAACAAGAGTTTTGATATCTAATGTTTAGCGCCCAATCGTGCATAGGGATAGGTATCAGATGTGAGAGGAGATGGAGGGGTTTCATGACGGAGAGGTTGGATAGGTTTCTGCTTAATAGGGAGTGGGAGTGGATGGGGTTTGGTCCAAGAAACATCAGTGACTCCATTTTCAGATCACTACTACTTTTTGAAGGATTTTGCAAGTTTGATGGACATCCTATCTTGTTGGAGTCCGTGGAGCAAAAATGGAATTTTTATATATTTCAGGGTACAGCTGGGTTTGAGAAAATTACAAAGCCTAATAGAAGGATTGAGAGGTTGGAGCAAATCAATGTTTGGGATTGTGGAATGAGAGATTAGGAAGTTTTGGGGAAAATCACAATCATGGGCAGATTGTCGTGATTGAGTTTTTTGTACTTTGAAGTAGTGATATGCTTAGTGGCCTGTTTGTACATTTTGGTTTTCTGTTTTGTTTGATGAATGGTGACTTCTGGTCACCTAGAAGTTGTATCTTGTTTTTGTTTTTCAATAATATTTTCTTCCTTATTTATCTTCAAAAATGGTGGTCTAAGAGAAGAAAGAAGAAAGGGAGGAGTATACACATTTAAATCTCATTCTCTAGTTGATTTATTTTTGATTTAGTGTTTCCAGATTCTTTCTTGAGTTTGTAAATGATTTGTCGATGCCATAAAGTCGTTGGGTTAGTTAATATAGATCAGAAGACATGAAATAGGATTAGTGTTTATGATTTTGGGACAGGGAGGCTAGGCCAAACGTGGATGGATTGAACTACTCCTACTGGACACCAATTTCTACCAACTCCTTATCTGATTTTCTTGCACAAGCAGGTGCTAGAGGAGAGATTCCATCAGTGAGGTTTCTGCTACCAGCTTAGCACTGTTTTCCTGTTTTCTTGTTTGGGCATTTTCACCTGCTTTGTATGTTTCAGCTTTTAGGTAGCCTCTTTTGTTCTCAGGCTCTCTTTCATTGTACTTTTTTTTTCTTTCAATCTTTAATTAAATCAGTTCTTGATTAAGAAGTTTTAAAAAATGAAGAAAAAAATACAAACAAGGGCCTACCTGAAATAGTGACACTGCTAGTTCCTTCTTGCCTTTTGGAAACTCAGCCTTCAATACACAGTGTCCTAATGAATTTTGCCACATTAAGCGCCTTCCACTGTACTTGCTCAAGTAGAACTCTTTGAAAATGTCCTGTCATCAAGGACAAGACAACCAGTAAGTGACTGGAAAAAACCAGTCTAAATGATATCAAAAGACAGTTTGGTTTCCTAGACCATTCTCACTAACCTGGTATACATTTAGCTCATGTGGAAGTCGAACATCCATGGGTGGATATGTTGGCCAGTACCTGCAGACCAGTTAACAATAGCAAAATTACAACTTTCCAAGAAAGTAAGCTTACATAGCAGTGGCAATTTGTGTTATTGCAATGCAATATAATATTACAAGCACTAAATTAGAGAAAACAAGACTCACCCAGTTGTTAACACATGGACACTTATTTCAATACCCGAAGGGAGTTTTGTCCTTGCTTGGGATGACTGCTTGAATGATTCATTTATCTCTTTTGATAACTCAATATCCTGCAAATGCAAAGGTACAAAATTATAGTCAATGAACATCTAAACCAAATGATACAGTACAAGCTGCGGCCAAGGTTCAAAGTATCAGAAACACAAGGTGTATTGGAGAGGCGATTTTAAGAGATGTATCAAGATTTTGGATATGCATGGGTACAGATGAAAAATCAAGATACACATGGATACTCTAGGAAATTGATATAAATCCTAAAAAATTATGTTAATAACAACAAATATGAGTTTTGTATAACTATAAATAAATAATTTAAAAATAAAAACATACTTTATTTTTTTAGTAATTTATAAAAAATACTTTAATGTTTTATAAAAGTGCAAGGTATCGTGATACAATTGGGTACCATTAAAAAATGATGGAAAAGCTACACTGTCTATATATGCCTTAATTTTTAAAACTCAATATAATTTATATTAATATTTGTTTAGTTATAGTGTACATATATACCTTACATTTGCATTGTATTCGCTGATACATATAGTGTACCGGACCGCATCAGGATCGTATCAGCCAATACAAACCTAAAACGATTCGATACAGGCCCATATCGGCCCAATACTGACAAAAAGAAACAAAATATATGAATTCTATATGTTACCCATATTGGACCCTTGGTGGAACGCAACATATTGGCCAATACATTGTGAAATTTCAAACCTTGGCTGCAGAATACCATCAGAGATCCATCAAGGAAACATATGGTCAGCAAATAGTTAAATGACAAATGTAAAACTCTCCAGTTGGATATTGCATGTTAGTTTTGCAATTATTTTTATCAATAATGGCTAGAACTTCATAATGTGTGCTTTGCAAATTGCACAACTTAAGGATGGAAGTGGGTGTATTGAATGTAAAAACCATTTGGTTAGGCAAACCCAAAATCATTGACTAGCTTTGAGATGTTCATGCACCAAAAACTAACATGTTTAAGCCCTTACACTAACCATTATGTGCCCAGAATTCTTTTTAAACATCAAACCATCCATAAAGCAAAGCCCTCAGAGAGGAGGATTTCTCCTTCAAAAATGAGGCCTTCAAGTCAGAAAAAAGGGATAAATAAATTTTAATTGAAAACAAAAATATATGTATGTAGAGAAGATGGGCCGAATGGCCCATAGGTTGTTTATTCTTTCTTGTTATTTATGTTTCTTTTCTGTAATGGGCCTTATTCTGGGCCCATCCTGTCTATATTAAGTTCTTTGTAAATTCTTGCCCACCTAAGGGCCTCCTTGTAATTATTCAAATATATCTTGATAAAAGAATGTTAGGGTGCTGAGAGAGAGTAGGTTCGAAACTCTCATTCTCAGACCCTCATTGCTGAACTCTCAAGCTCTCCTCTCTTTAGTTTTCTTCATGGTATCAGAGCATATCTGAACCTGAATATCATAGGGCTGGAAGCTTAGTCACATACTACCTGATTCTTGGAGGTCAGTGGACGAGCCCAAGACTAGAATCTCTTGGGGAAGGGGTTCAATGGCCAGGAAGAATCAGAGAAAAAAAAAGGGGGGGAAGGAGAAGGGGAACAGCTCGGTTCTGTTTTTGAAGCTCGACTGTGTTTGGACTGTTGAAGCTCGAACTGTAAGTTGTGCTCAGTTTTCTGCTCTGAAGTTCGACTGTGTTTGGACTATTGAAGCTCAACTGTGTTTGGACTGGTTGTTCTGTTTTTGAAGCTCGACTGTGTTTGGACTGTTGAAGCTCGAACTGTAAGTTGTGCTCAGTTTCTGGTTGTTCTGTATTATCTTCGACTGTGTTTGGACTGTTGAAGTGTCCGAAAACCCTAGCTGTTCTGTACTACCTTCGACTGCATTAAATCTGGTTTAACCCAGAAATTTCTAGGTTGTTTTTTCTCTTCTTCTTGGACTGTTAAAACCTGCTGAAACATCCTTGTAACAAGGTTGTGTATTGTTACTCATATTTTGGCTGTTTTAAGGGGTTGTACGAACTGTTTTTTGGGGTCTTTTCTCTTCCTTGACAGTGGGGGTGTCTCTATTGCCCACACTGTGTTTGTGAAAAGGCCTGTTCAGCAATACCGATTGGTATTTACTCTTCTTGACTGAGTGCACAGCTTTGAAAAGGTACTTCGGCTGAGTGCACAGTGCCTAGGAGTTTCTGATTACTTCTTGAAGGCTGAACTCAGTATATTGTCTTCTTGTGGTCGACTGAACTCTGTTTAGAGTGTTTACATGATGTACTCCTCAGAGTTTGAAAACAAAAGTGGTGCTGAATATGGACTGGTTCAGGGAACTCCAAATGATTCCCTATTGACTGTGACCACAGTTAAACTAGATGGAACTAATTATCTGGCATGGTCACAATCATTAAAGATTCATGTTTGTAGTAGAGGAAAGTGGGGATTCATTTCCGGGAGTAAAAAGGCTCCCCCAGAAGATGATCCATCCTACGAGAAGTGGATGCAAGAAAATTATACTGTCATTGGGTGGCTTGTGAACTCAATGCAGCCGCAAATCAGCCAACACTACCTATGGATGAATTCAGCAAAAGAAATTTGGGACAGTGTTGCGGAAACCTATTCACAAAACTCAATGTGGCCCGGGCATATAAATTGAGAAGTGATGTAAAGAATTTAAGACAAGGGGAGAAACCTCTTGCTGTATATTTCTCAACCCTGAAGTCCTTATGGCAAGAGATTGACCTAATAGAAGTTGTACCTTGGGACACCACCAATGATGCAGAGACCTACAGAAAATTGGTTGAAAGGAACAGGGTATTTGAGTTCTTAACTGGACTAAACCCAGAATATGATATCACAAAACAGAATATTCTTTCCAAGGAGTGTGTCTCTTTGTCACAAGCTTATGCATTGGTGAATAGTGAAGAGAGCAGAAGGGTTGTTCAGGTTCAAGGGGCTGATATGAATGATCACTTTGCCAATATGGGGATTAAACCCAAAGGGAATGCTAGAACTTCTGGTGGCATAGGAAAGAAAGAAGTTATATGTGAGTATTGCAAGAAGTCAAAGCACACCAAAGATAAGTGTTGGAAACTACATCCTAATCTTGTTCCCAGTCGGTTTCAGAAAAGGTAAGATAGTAAAAGATCAGGAAGTGCAAATGTAGTTGTCGGGCCAGATAGTGAAGAAATGCCTGCTTTTGCACAATTGGCAGCCATGAGAGCAGAATATGAAAAGTTTGGGAAGATGATCAGTCAGCTGAGTGATGTGACCTCTTCTTCCAACCCTTCAGGCAATTCTTCTGCTGCTTCAGCATTTGCTCATTCAGGTATAAGGGCTTCTGCCAATCATGCTACCACTTCAAGTAATCTCAAGATCCCTTGGATTATTGACTCAGGTGCTTCTGACCATATGACCAATCTTTCTACCCTATTTGTTTCATATGACTTGCTTCCTGGACGTGATAAAATCACTTTAGCTGATGGTTCACTTGCCCTTATCTCTGGTAAGGGAACTATTAAGGCTACGGATTCCTTGTTCCTACCTTCTGCCCTTCATGTACCTAAACTAAATACAAATTTGTTGTCTGTAAGCAATTTAACCAAGTCACTAAACTGTTGTGTAACCTTCTTTCCTTCCTACTGTGTTTTTCAGGATCTGGAGTCTCAGAAGGTGATTGGGAGTGGCCATGAGGCGAACGGAATATACCTGCTTGATACCCCGGAACAATGCACCGATCATCTTGGGAATGCTGCTCTTGGATCTGTTTCTTCAGAGTCTGTTAGTCGGATTATGTTGTGTCATCGTCGTTTTGGTCATCTGTCTTTTTCTGCCTTGAGTCATCTTTTCCCTGAACTGTTTAAGGGAATTAGTTTGTCTACTCTTCATTGTGAGTCTTGTGAATTGTCAAAGCATTGTAAAAACAATTATCCTTTGAGTAATAAAAGATCTTCTTTTCCTTTTAATATTGTGCACTCTGATGTGTGGGGGCCTTACAACTTACCTTCCATGGGTGGCTATAAATATTTTATCATGTTTATTGATGATTTTTCTCAGTTCACTTGGATATTCTTGATGGAATCCCGTAATGAAGTTCCAAGACTTGTAAGACAATTCCATGAATTTGTTTTAACCCAATTTGATACCAGGATTAAAATCTTTAGATCTGACAATGCAAAAGAATACTTTGAGAAAAACCTATCCTGCTATCTCTCTGACATGGGGGTTATTCATCAAAGCTCATGTGCTAGGACCCCAAAACAAAATGGGGTTGCTGAGAGGAAAAATAGGCATATTGTTGAAGTTGCAAGAAGTATCTTATTTGCCTCACATGTTCCTACCAGGTTTTGGGGTGATGTTGTTCTTACTGCTACCTATCTTATAAACCGTATGCCATCTAGGGTTTTGGGGTTTAAGTCTCCCTCCAATCTTCTTCATCCAGACAATGACCTTTTTCCTGCTCCTATTCGTGTCTTTGGCTGCACCTGTTATGTACATGTTCCAAGTGTCCAAAGGAATAAATTTGAACCCAAAGCTCAAAAGTGCATCTTCCTTGGTTATTCCCCCACACAAAAGGGTTATTGTTGTTTTGATCCAAAGTCTGGCAATCGGTATGTCTCAATGGATGTCACCTTTGATGAGCTTTCCCCCTTTTATGGTTCCTCTCCAGAAGGACATTGTCCACAAGGGGAGGATTTGTCACAGGTGTTTGCTCTTCCTCTTCCTGTCCCTGTTGAGTCTCTTGATGTGTCTGCTTCTCCTTCAAATGCATCAAGGGTGGATCAGTCGTTCCTTTCTCCTTGTCCCAGTACTCTACCTCCTCGTCCTATCCTCAATCCCAAGGTGTATCAAAGGCAAAGATCCAGAAATGTGCAGGTTGTTTTTCCTATAACACATGAGCCTCATACAATTCCAATCACAGAAGAGACAACAGGTACTGTTTCAGCATCTTTGAATTCATCCTTCCCTGACCTTGATATTCCCATTGCTGTTAGGAAAGGAAAACGGAAGTGCACTGCACACTGCATTTCCAAGCACCTTTCTTACAGTTTGCTTTCACCTCCATACTTTGCCTATCTCTCTTCTGTTGCTTCTAATCCTATTCCCAGGTCTGTGTCAGAAGCTCTTAAGATTCCAAAGTGGAGGGATGCTATGAGATCTGAAATCGATGCCCTATACAAGAATGACACATGGGAAGTGGTGGATTTGCCTGAAGGGAAGGATCTAGTCGGTTGCAAGTGGGTCTTTACTATCAAATACCAAGCTGATGGCACTATTGAAAGGTACAAGGCCAGGCTGGATGCAAAAGGCTATACACAGACATATGGGATTGATTATTTAGAGACCTCTGCACCTGTTGCCAAGATGACATCTGTGAGGGTTCTTCTATCTTTAGCTGCTCACTTTGATTGGCCCCTTTATCAATTGGATGTGAAGAATGCATTTCTGAATGGTGAATTACATGAGGAGGTTTATATGTCTCTTCCTTCAGGGATGTATGGAACTGATATGAAAGGGAAGGTATGCAGGCTGAAGAAATCTCTTTATGGACTAAAACAGTCCCCTAGAGCATGGTTTGAGAGATTTAGAACAGCACTTGTTAACTTTGGTAATGTGCAGACATTGTCCGATCATACCCTTTTTGTGAAGAGGAGTGGACCTCTGGCAGTATACCTCATTGTGTATGTAGATGATATTGTAGTGACCGGTAATGATGTTTCAGGAATTCATGATCTAAAATCTTTTCTCCATACAGAGTTTGAGATTAAAGATTTGGGGGACTTGAGATACTTTTTTGGTATAGAAGTGGCTCGATCCAAGGATGGGATTTTTATCTCCCAAAGGAAGTATGTTCTTGACTTGCTCTCCGAGACTGGAAAGATGGGTGCTAGACCAGTTGCTACTCCTATTGATATGAGTCATAAACTTTCAGCCTCAGAAGGGACATTGTTAGAAGACAAAGGAATCTTTCAGAGACTTCTTGGGAAACTTTTGTATCTATGCATGACTCGGCCAGATATTGCATATGCAGTCAGTTGCATTAGCCAATTCATGCATGCTCCCCGAGACACTCATATGGCAGTAGCAGAGAGAATCCTATGTTATTTGAAGGGCTCCCCAGGAAAAGGTATTCTGTTTGCCAAGCATGGTCATATGAAACTTGAAGCCTATACCGATGCTGACTGGGCCGGAAACATTGATGACAGAAGATCTACTTCTGGGTGTTGCAGCTTGGTGGCTGGTAATGTTGTTTCTGGGAGAAGCAAGAAACAATCGGTTGTTGCTCGGTCCTCTGCTGAAGCAGAATACAGGGCCATGGCACATGGAGTTTCTGAATTATTATGGCTAAAATCATTGATGGAAGAACTTGGATTTGAATATGACAAGCCAATGATGTTGTACTGTGATAATCAAGCTGCCATCAACATTGCTCACAACCCAGTGCAACATGATAGAACCAAGCATATTGAAGTTGATCGACACTTCATTAGGGAAAGGATCTCTTCGGGTGAAGTGTGTCTTCCTTTCATCACATCTGAAGAATAGTTGGCAGATTTTCTCACCAAAGGCATTCCCAAGGCAAAACTTCAGCATGATACCAGCAAGCTTGGCATGATTGACATCTATACTCAGCTTGAGGGGGAGTGTAGAGAAGATGGGCCGAATGGCCCATAGGTTGTTTATTCTTTCTTGTTATTTATGTTTCTTTTCTGTAATGGGCCTTATTCTGGGCCCATCCTGTCTATATTAAGTTCTTTGTAAATTCTTGCCCACCTAAGGGCCTCCTTGTAATTATTCAAATATATCTTAATAAAAGAATGTTAGGGTGCTAAGAGAGAGTAGGTTCGAAACTCATTCTCAGACCCTCATTGCTGAACTCTCAAGCTCTCCTCTCTTCAATTTTCTTCAATGTAGAGTGGCAATGGCTCCCACTCTATCTCTAAAGTTAAAGCTGTCAATGGGACAGGGTGTACCATTCGCAAACCGGTTATTAATCGGGACAATCAAATCTGACCCAATTAGACCTGATTATACTTGATATCTATAATTACCTATTATAATAACAACTTAATAACTTCATTTTTTATAATATTATTAGAATTCGGTCTGCCCTTGAATTCTGTTAGAGTGATGACAGCAGAAATAAAAGAAAGAGGAGAAGAAGAAGAAGAAGAAGAAGAAGAAGAAGAAGAAGAAGAAGAAGAAGAGAATAGGAGAGGAAGTTCTGGTGCGAACAAGAGAGAAAATCAGTCTCTCCCATTTGGCCAGATTTGTTTTTATATTTCTATTAATCTGGAAATGACACCTTTGCCCCTACTTAAGTGAGGGACATAAGATCTAACATAGCTTTACACATCAGCAATTTAAACATAAGCATAAAGACAAAAATACACCTACATAGTCGACATTAACAAATATAAAAATAAAAATGACATTAAAATAGTACACTGTTTATATGTAGTTAACAAGTGTTTTTAACCAAAATCATCTTACGTATTGCTTATGAAATTGACCCTGTTAGACTGAAAATATAACCACAGTTACAACAAAACCAGGGGGCCTCTAGATATTATAAAGTAAATAATCAGTTCAGAACAACAAGAAATGGCCCCAAAACAATTATCAATAGAGACACAAACACACAATCAACATAATCAGTTTGGACAGATCAGTTCTGTCTGGTAGACCCAACCCATTGACAACTCTATCTAAAGCTGTACTGTTTCTAATTCAAGTTAGAAAAAAAATAGTTCAGATCCTTTAATAGCATCAAAATTAATTTTAGTTTTCCAACTCAAACCAAAAACTTAAGACAAAGGCTTTCAAGACAATACATTGGTGTAAATCAGAGTGATCATGGCCCAAGCTGAGTCAGCCTTAACACCTATGATAAGGGCTATATCCTGGGCCCAGGCCAAGCTTTGAACCCATGCCTTTAAATATAAAATAGGGGATTTTATTGTTCAGTAACAAGTGGGGGAGTGAATCAGAATTCAAGGGGGGGTGAATCATAGGTGGAGTTGTTGGTAAATAAAACCCAAAAAACTGAACTCTAAATTTCCTAATAAAATATTAAATATAGGAAAAATCTATTGTTGAAATAGTTTATTTTATATTTATTTTCATATTATGCTTAGTTAGGGTCTGTTTGGTCTGTTTAAAGTAGTTTTTTTATTACTGTTATTGTACTTTAATCTCAGCAGGGGCACAAGGGTTTTTCCCTTTTATTTATGGTCGCCCTATAAATATTAATGTAATCTGGCGCCGCTAGACTTAAGTTTGAGTTGGTCAATCTTCTTTCTTCTCTTCTACCTTCTCTCTTCTTTGTCCCTTCCCTTCTTGTTTACTGCTGTTCGTCCATTGTTAAGATGGTATCAAAGCGACTCTATTGGATTTGAGAGCAGATCGAACAAGGTCTTCCCCTTCATCTTGTTGTCTTCTCCAAACTGAGAACAAAAAAACTGACCTACAACTGATACAAGTCTTCTCCTTTTCTTTCTTCTCTTATCTTGGTTGTGTGCCAAGAAAAAAACTCGATGAAGCTGGTCTGCTGAATACTCTTGGTTTCCATACGGCCGCAAGTAAGGAAAACATTCATGTGGGCTGAAACAGCTTGTGAAATATGAGAACAAGCGAAATCTACCTATTCGGAGCAGAGGAACTATGCCAAGATATATCAACTGCAAGCTGAATCCTCCACTTGCAAGTAGGGGGAGAGAAGTCTCTCAATGTACTACTAAGATCTGACATCAATATGGAAGGAACTGGATCATTACCAAAATGTGAATTGGAAGTGTGATGAAGATGCAAGGGCCTCAAGTCACTTGTTTCCCAGCAACGAGTATTTGCTTTTCTTTTGGGGCTGAATCCTGCACGAGTCTATTAGGGTACAGATCTTGGGAAGTAAAGACTTACCTTCAGTTCAGGAGGTTTATGCCTTAGTTCAGTCTGAAGAGAGCAGAAGAAGTGTGATGAATCGTGCAGAGGGGGAACCGGTTGCTCTAGCTGTCTGAGGGGGTACAAATTCAACTATCAAAGGATCTTTTAACAAGGGTGATTCACAAAAGATAGTGGATGACAAAGACAAACTTTGGTGCACTCATTGTCAGAAGACCAGGCACACTAGAGACACATGTTGGGACCTCCATGGGAAGCCTAAATGGGCTCAAGAAATGAGTAAGAAATCAGCATTTGATCAGAGTAAGAAGCCAACCCAGCAAAATTAAAAGAAATATAACTCAGCAAATGTGGCATCTCAAGAGACTAGTCTCACGGTACCTCAAGAGCGGGCCCCTAGTTCTAACCCCAAGGAAGAGATTATCAACTCCATTCATGATCATTTGGAATTATATGGTAGGACACTTCGCCATATGGATTCTGGCCCTACTCCTACCTCCTTTGCGTCTACATCAGGTAACACTACCACTGCTTTCCATGTGTCATCTCATACTTCTGATTCCCCCTGGATAATTGACTCTGGAGCCTCAAACCACATGATTGGTAAGTCAACTTTATTTCAGACATACAGCCTCCTCTCTGGGTAAGATAAGGTGAGGTTGGCTGATGGATCATTCTCCACCATAGCCGGCCAAGGACTCATATCTCTTCCACTCGGTCTTACCCTCTCTAATGTGATACATATTCCTATATTACCTATCAATTTACTGTCCATTGGCAGTATTACTCACTCCTTGAATAGTCCAATTACCTTCTTTCCATCTTCGTGTGTGTTTCAGGATTTGGCCTCGAAGAATATGATTGGTAGAGGAAGCATGGTGGATGGTCTCTACGTGTTGGAGAATAAAGTTGGTCTTGTGCCTACAGAGTCCTTAAGCTCATCTAGTCAGAGTCACGCCTACTTATGGCATAGTCGTCTTGGTCATCTTTCTTTTGAGTCATTAAAACTTATGTTTCCAGAGTTATTTAAGTCTTTGTAAGTTAGTGAGTTACAGTGTCAGACATGTCAATTGAGCAAACATTGTAGAAGTTCTTTTCCTTTAAGAAATAAAAGATCTGAATTTTCATTTCACATTGTCTATTCTGATGTTTGGGGCCCTGTTACTCTATCTTCTAACACTGGATACAAGTATTTCATTACTTTGATTGATGACTACTCTAGATATACTTGGGTTTATCCTATGCGATCTAGAGATGAAGTGCCAAAGATTGTGAGAGATTTTCAATGCATGACAATCTCCAAGAGCCTGGTTTGATAGGTTTAGACTGGCTTCGAAAAATTTTGGGTGTACTTTTTTTGTTCTAATCCTTGGACCTCATCGCTCCAAGTTTGATCACAAAGCCACTAAGTGTATTTTCCTTGGGCATGCACAAAATCAAAAGGGATATTGCTGTTATGAGCAAGTTTTAGGGAAGCACTTTGTGTCCATGGATGTCACCTTCTTTGAGGATATGCCCTACTATCAAAAGGCTTCTCCTCAGGGGGAGAATAGTGAGGAAGGGATTTCAGTTTACCTGTCTTGGTTACTGGGGGGAGTTGCGAAGAAGGTTGTCAAAAATGCAGGGAGTTGAGAGTGTATCATAGAAAGTGGTGGGGGCAGGTTGATTCTCGTACTCAACAGCAATCCAGGCCAGTTCTAACATCTTCTACGGCTCCAGATCCAAACACTACTACTGTTCATCCCACTGTTACAGATGTTCAACCTTCACCGACAGATGACCTTGATCTTCCAATTGCTATTCGTAAAGGGAAGCGTCGTTGCACCTCACCCACTGCGCATTGCATCTCCAAGTTCCTTTCCTATAATTGTCTTTCAGAATCCTACAGATCTTACTTGGCATCTATTTCTGCTATTCCTATACCCAGAAAAGTGCAAGAAGATCTTTTGATACCTGAATGGAAGGAAGCAATGCAAGTAGAGATTGATGCTCTTGTCAAGAACAACACATGGGAACTAGTTAACCAGCCTGATGGGAAGAAACTTGTTGGATGCATATGGGTGTTTACTGTGAAATATAATGTTGATGGTACTCTAGAGAGGTATAAGGCCAGATTGGTTGCAAGGGGATTCACACAAACTTATGGCATAGACTATACAGAAACCTTTGCACTTGTTACAAAAATGAACACTACCAGAGTTCTTTTATCCACTGTTACAAACATCTCATGGCCACTATTTCAGTTGGATGTTAAGAATGCCTTCCTCAACGGAGACTTGCAAGAGGAAGTATACATGGAGTTACCCCCTGGTTTTATAGTATAGAAGCAGGAAAGAAAGTTTGTCTTTTGCAAAAGGCATAGACTATACAGAAACCTTTGCACTTGTTGCAAAAATGAACACTACAAGAGTTCTTTTATCCATTGTTGCAAACTTCTCATGGCCACTATTTCAGCTGAATGTTAAGAATGCCTTCCTCAACGGAGACTTGCAAGAGGAAGTATACATGGAGTTACCCCCTGGTTTTATAGTATAGAAGCAGGAAAGAAAGTTTGTCTTTTGAAGAAGAACTTGTACGGGCTGAAACAATCCCCAAGAGCTTGGGTTGATAGGTTTAGACTGGCTCTGGACAAATTCAAATACATACAAGCTCAGCCAGATCATACTCTCTTCTTTAAGAAGACAGGTAATTCCCTAACTCTACTTGCGGTCTATGTAGATGACATTGTGATAACAGGAAGTGACACTAGTGAAATTGGAACCCTTAAACAGCACCTTCACAAGGAATTTGAAGTGAAAGACCTAAGAAAGTCACACTATTTCCTAGGAATTGAGGTAGCTCGATCTAAGCATGGAATTTTCATCTCCCAAAGGAAGTATGTTATGGACTTATTGGAAGAAACTGGCAAGTTAGGAGTGAAACCTACTGATACTCCCATTGAGCCTAACCATAAGATAAGTGCAGAAAGTGGAGAACTCCTTAAGGGCAAGGCTATGTACCAAAGGCTGGTTGGGAAACATCTTTATCTCTGTCTAACCCGACCAGACACAAAAGAACAATAACTAGGGGACAAGTGTGAGTAAGACACAAAATCCGCAATAGGGTATCTGATAGTACAAGAACGAGTAGATTTACGAAGTGCAATTGGAAGATCCAAGTCAGAGGAATTGATAGGATTACCTTGAGTTACTGAGACAGGTTGATCCGAGTCCAATTGGTTGCTGTCATGAGTTGGAGGGCTCTTCTTCCTTCTATTGTAGGTAACTCTAATATCTTTTTGCTGCCTGTTGGAGCCTTTAATAACATTTTCCACATCACTAGTAGTAGTCGGGCCAATGGGAGCCTCACTAGATTCACCTGGGATACCACAACTAGGAGGATCAAGAGGAGAAGATGGAAGATCAGAGGCAGAGAGAGGCACAAAGAAATGGGGAATAGAAGAATCAACCGGAGGGTCCTCTTCCATCCTACTAGTCTCCCCTTGAAGAGGATCCGAGGAAGATTGAAAGTAGGATTGAGACTCAAAGAACACCACATCTTTTGTGACATCTTTTCTTGGTGACTGGATCATAACACTCGTATCCCTTCTGAGTAGGAGAATAACCCAAGAAAATTCCCTTTGTAGCTCGAGGATCTAGTTTTGTCTTCTTTGGATCCTTGACATGTATGAAACATACACACCCAAAGACCTTCGGTGGAAGAGAAAAAACAGGGAGATGAGGGCAAAGAACTGAAAATGGAGTCTTCATTCCCAAGACCTTAGATGGCATTCGGTTTATCAGATATGATGCAGTGAGGATTGCCTGAGACCAATAGCCTTTTGGAACCTTATGCTGAAATAATAAAGCTCGTGCAGTCTCCAATAAGTGTCTATTTTTGCGCTCAACAACCCCATTCTGTTGAGGGGTACTAGCACAAGATGACTGGTGAATCATTCCTGCATCCTCCATAAACAAGTCTAAGGATTTTTCGAAATATTCAGCAGCATTATCTGACCTAAATTTCTTGATTTTCTTGCCAAATTGTGTTTCAATCATTTTGCAAAATGCCATGGTTACCCGCGGCACTTCATCTCGTGTCTTTAATAAGTAGATCCATGTGCATCGAGAATAGTGGTCAATAAAACTGATAAAGTATCGATAGCCATCCACAGAAACAATGGGAGAAGGACCCCAAACATCAGAATGCACTAAGTCAAAAGGTGTTTGAATTTCATTACTAGAAGTTGAGTACACAGTTCTACATTGTTTTGATAATTGACAGACTTCACAGACTAACTTTTGACTTGACACACCTTGAAACAATTCCGGAAACATTTCCAATGACGAGAACTGTAAATGACCTAGTCTAGCATGCCACAGGTGCAGCTTAGATAATGACTCCACATTAGATTGACCACTAGTAGTAGATGTTTGAAGGGCTGAACTGATGTCTGCATCCAGGTAGTAGAGACCTCCACGCTCATGACCGCTCCCAATCGTTCTCTTCGTCAAACTGTCCTGAAAAACACAATGGGTAGGAAAAAAGGTTATGCTACAATTCAAGTTCTTGGTAAGTTTTGAAACAGATAAAAGATTTGAAGAGAGATTGGGAACATGTAAGACAGATTTGAGGGAGATATCCTTGCTTAGGTCAACCACTCCTTTCCCAGATATGGTAGAGAGGGAACCATCAGCAACCTTCATCTTGTCTTGACCAGACATTAAATGATAGGAAGAGAATAAGGAAGACATGTGAGTCATGTGGTCAGTAGCACCGAAATCAATAATCCAGGAGGCTGGATCAATGGAACTAGTTGCACTAAAGGCTAAAACAATACCTGATCTGGCAAGGGAGGTGGAAGCAAGAGAAAATGTCCTTAGGTGGGCCAGTGCCCGGCTAAGTACCTCTACCTCATCAGCTGTGAAATCCATAGGCCCATGTCCTTGAGAACTGGTAGTCTGTCCCGAAGAAGAGGAAGCAACTGTGGATGAGTGTTTGGAACCTCCATCGCTGTGACTTGCTGCTAGGTTCCCACTTGTCGAATGGCCCTTCTGGTGCTTCTTCTCTTTCCTCAATGCTGCTGGTTTCAAATGAAGGTAGAGAACCCAACAGTTCTCTTTCACATGTTTTTCTCCCCCACAGTGAGTACACCTCAGGTGTCTCTTGTCAGAGAACTTGTTCCCCCTTTGGCTTGTAGAAATGAGAGATGAATGTTCTATAGACTGCTCTACTAGTTTAGTCTGGGCATCAACTTGCATCTCCTTTCTTCTCACCTCTTCATTACTCACAAGATAGTAGACATGATGTAGATCAGGCATCTCATCTCTTCCCAGAATTTGGGACCTTATGTTCTAATATACCGGATCTAGGCCAGCCAAAAATTTGAATGCTCTACCCTCTTCAACTTGTTTGTCATGTTTCTCCTTATCTCTGGCATTCTCCCAGTCTATGATGAGGTGGTGATCCAGCTCTTCCCACAATCCTTCTAATGTAGCAAAGTATGTAGCAACACTCATGTCTCCCTGCTTCAGGGCAGCAATATCTTGATTCAGTCTATAGATTCGGGCATTATTCTTTTTTTGCCCATAGGTCTTAGACACCTTCTCCCATATCTTGGCAGCTGTGGAGAAGTGTTGAACCGTCCTAGCTACCCTGGGAGTCATTGAAGCAAGCAGCCAGGACATGACTGTAGCATTCTCTCTTCTCCAAACAGCATATTCAGCACTCCCTATTTCGGGTTCTTTCTTCTGCCCGTCCAAATAGCCTATAGGATCTCGGGATGTGATAAAGAGCATGACCGAAACAGACCATTCCCTAAAGTTGTATTCATCAAGTAACACACTTGTTATCTGTAGGCTATGCAAATTAGGGTTCTCCAGATTAGGAGACCTCCCACTAGTCCTAATATCTCTAGAAGAAACTTCCCCATATATGGAAGACATCTTCTCTGACTTGCAAGAGTACCAAAACTGTCACACAGGTTATGTGAAACCTCTTCAGACTTCCGGACCTTGCAGCACTGATATCTCAGACCTGAGGGTCTATTTTAGGGCTGTAATACCCTTCCCACTCTGCTGTACTGCTCCATTCACTGCAGTCGCAAGCTTCCACTTACAGTTGAAGTGTCGAGCCAAAAAAAAACTCTGTTGTGTTTGGCCACTGTTGCCGCAACCCTGACCTAGCGGTTGTGACTTCTACCACACACCAATCACTGCTATCGCAGGTTAACCTTCACCCACGAACTGCTCTAGGACTGCTGAAATCAGTCCTCTCTTCTAGATCTGTTTTACACAGATCTCACTTAGCCGAATGGCTACACCTTGCTCTATGTATCTCTTAGGGCATCAGCTACTGGGACTAACTCCCCTTGGGCCCTACAACCAAGGGAAACCCTAGGTATAGGTTCTGCTGTGTCCTACGACCAGACCTAGGGTTTCTTTGCAGTACCAAGATAGAGAGAGAAGTGCGAGACAGCTGCTGTAACCAGGCGAGAGAGGTGTTCTACGACCAGACCTAGAGCTCTGATACCATGTTTGCCGAACTAAACCTGTTGAGAGAGCTGAGAAGAAGAAGAAGAGGAAGAAGAAGAGAGGAGAGTCTGATGTGTTCGAATGGGCACTGTTCATCAGCCGGCACTGTTCACTAATATAAGAGCAATACATAATTTACATGAAAGGACCAAGATGCCCTTGATTAGTGATGGGACACCCAGTCTAATAAAACACAAGATACAATTAGGCCCATTTACTAAGGCCCATTAACTAGAGACTCTAATACCCAGCCCAGACAAGAGAATAACAACATATCAGCCGAACCAACAATCTCCACTTGTGGGAGTGATCAAGAATTGTTCTTGATATTGCTTCTTGGCAGAAGAGGCAATTTGAAGTCGTGCTCACCAGCCCTCTACCCCATTCTTGCTGAAGAATTCAGTTCTTGCTCAATAGTCGTCCTACTAATCCTGTTTCACCTCACACTGTGTCATCTTAAATTTATAATAAAACATAATGTATTATAACTTTAATATTTAAAAAATCAGAATAAGTGTATTTCTATTTACTAGTGTGAAATAAATATATTAGAACTTATAATAAATCAGAATTAAAAATAACAAAAGAAAATATCAGATAACCTTGTAAAAACATCAAAACGCATAATAAATCAGTAAATTGTCATTTACTAATTTGTTATTGATCTTAGTTTCTTAGCTTTATATAATGGTTGGGAATAAGATAATAGTCTAGAAATATGTATTAATGCTTTTTTTTATCATTTTACAAAATTTCATTGCATATTTCCACATATTTCATAATATTTCCACAATGTCTCTAATTTTTACAATATATCCCCTCGACATTTCCGACATATGTCCTATATTTTGGTAAAGGACATTTCCAACATCGACATTTTAAACCTTGCTTGTACCTAACACTATTGTTGCAGCTAATCCCACTGACCTTGATCTTCACATTGCACTTCGCAAAGGTAAGAGAGTGTATAGCCCATTGCATTTCACACCATCTTTTCTATAGTACCTTATCATATCACCCTCCTACCGAGCTTTCCTTTCTTCCCTGGATTCTGTGTCTATACCCAGGAATGTTACTGAGGCTCTTCCCAAACCTGAGTGGAAAACAGCCATGCAAGAAGAGATGGAAGCCTTGGTTAAGAACCAAACTTGGGAGATAGTTGATCTTCCTCCAGACAAGGAGACAATCAGATGTAGATGGGTGTTCACTGTGAAGTACAGGGTCGATGGTAGGATAGAGATACAAGGCAAGGTTGGTAGCAAAAGGGTATACTCAGACCTATGGCATTAATTATCTGGAAACCTTCGCACGAGTAGCTAAGATGAATTCACTTCGTATTATGTTGTCTCTAGCAACAACCTATTCATGGCCTCTGTTTCAGCTTGATGTTTGTTGAAGTTTGACCTGCCATAGAATTTTGTCTTGTTCGTTGACTGTAGAGTAAAGTAGACAGCAAGAAGTAGGAAAGGAAAGAAGAAAAGAGAGAAGAGAGAAAAGAGAGAAAGGCTGGTTCGAATTAGGGAAAAAAGTTAATCCCTTGATTCGGCCAGACCTGTTATTATATTATTAACTTATTGGAAAAGACTTGAGTGCCCTTCTTTAAGTAAGAGGCACTCGAACTAATATAACAGTACACATCAGCATTCTCAACAAGTACAAAGACTGAAATACCCCTTCACTAACACCACTAACACTCCCCCTCAAGCTGGTGAGTATATATCATATAATCCCAGCTTGTTACATATGTAGTCCACTCTCCCCCGGCTCAAGCCTTTTGTAAACAAGTCTGCCCACTGGTTTCCCGTACTAACATATGCAGTTTCTATCACCCCATTCAGCACCTTCTCTCTCACAAAATGACAGTCAACTTCGATGTGCTTGGTTCTTTCATGAAACACTGGATTGGAAGAGATATGAACCGCTGCCTGATTGTCACAATAGAGCTTCATTGGAGTACTGATGTCATATCCTATCTCTTGTAGAAGGTTCCTCAGCCACACTAGTTCACAAGCAGTATGTGCCATGGCCCTATATTCTGCTTCTACACTGCTTCTTGCCACAACTGTTTGCTTCTTACTTTTCCATGTTACCAGGTTACCCCCCAGAAAGGTGCAATAGCCTGTGGTAGATCGTCTATCAGACATAGAACCTGCCCAATCAGCATCGGTGTATCCTTCTACTACCAGTTTTCCACCACTTCTGTACAGCAAACCACGACCAGGAGCTCCTTTCAGATACCTCACAATCCTTAGCATTGCATTCCAATGTGGGACCAAAGGTTTCTGCATGAACTGACTCACCACACTAACCGCAAATGAAATATCTGGCCGAGTAATGGTTAGATAGTTTAGTTTGCCTACAAGTCGTCGGTATCTGCCAGGCTCTTCAAACACTTCACCTATATCACTGCTCAGCCTCGTATTTGTTTCCATAGGTGTCTCAGCCGGTTTGGTACCCAACAATCCTGTTTCTTCCAGTAAATCAAGCACATATTTCCTCTGGCACAAATTAATGCCATGCTTAGATCTTGCTACCTCTATGCCCAAAAAGTATTTCAACTTGCCAAGGTCCTTTGTCTGAAAGTGTTCCTGTAGGAATGCCTTCAATCTGTCAATGCCCATTTTATCATTCCCAGTCACAACGATATCATCCACATACACCACCAATATTATTTTACCTGCCGAAGAGTCAAGACTGAAGACAGAGTGATCAACTTGGCACTGTTTCATACCAAACTTCTTGACCACCTCACTGAACCTACCAAACCATGCTCGAGGGGACTGTTTAAGTCCATAAATAGCCTTCTTAAGTCTGCATACCTTACCATCCTCCCCCTGAGCAACAAACCCGGGTGGTTGCTCCATGTAGACCTCCTCGAGCAAATCCCCATGCAAAAAGGCATTTTTGATATTGAGCTGATGGAGAGGCCAATCAGACAAAGCTGCAAGAGAGATGACGACACGAACTGACCCTATCTTAGCAACCGGGGAGAACGTCTCCGTGTAGTCAATGCCATAGGTTTGGGAGTACCCTTTGGCAACCAGCCGCACCTTCAGGCGCTCAACACGACCATCTGGCAAGTACTTAACAATATACACCCACTTACAACCGACAGCCTGCTTCCCAGGAGGAAGAGCGGTGAGATCCCAAGTGTGATTATGATGCAAAGCAGAGAGCTCTTCTTCCATAGCACGGCACCACTCTGGAGAGGTAAGGGCTTCCTGGACATCCTTAGGAACAACCACGGAGGATAACAAAAATATGAACTGGCGATGGGAAGCGGAGAGGTGGGTAAGTGAAACAAAATTGGAAATAGGGTGAAGGGTGCAAGTACGCTTACCTTTCCGTAAGGCAACAGGAAGATCTAGGTCGGAGGCTGGTGTCGGAGCTGGAGCTGGATCTGTCGACGGTGATGAAGCTGGAGGAGCTGCAGCCAGTACACGTGGGCGATGTGTATACACGTGACGGATGGGTGGACGGTAAACCAATGGTGGCACCGGAGGCAAGGACGTAGGCATGACTGGAACCAGAGGAGGTGGATCAGCCACAGGAAGAGGAAGAGGAGGTGGTGATGTGGGGGAAGCAGCAGCACCGGACCCCACGAAGAACGGAGTAGACTCGAAGAATGTAACATCAGCGCATACCAAGGAACGACGAGAACTAGGATGATAACACTTGTACCCTTTCTGAGTTCGGGAATAACCAAGGAAGATACACTTCACGGAACGTGCATCTAACTTGTCAGTCCCGGGACTCAAATTATGAACGAAGCAGACACACCCAAATACCCGAGGAGAAAGCAGAAACGGAGACATGTTGGGGAATAAGACACTAAAAGGAGAACGACCATCAAGGATAGACGTGGGCATCCGATTAATTAAGAAACAAGAGGTGAGCATTGCATCGCTCCAAAAAGTTTTGGGAACATTCATGTGGTGCATGAGGGAGCGTGCCGTTTCTACAAGATGGCGGTTCTTTCTCTCAGCAACCCCATTTTGTTGCGGAGTATAGGTACATGAAGTTTGGTGTATAATGCCATGTTGGTCCAAGTATTCTCGAAAAGATGAAGACAAGTATTCACAACCATTATCAGAACGGAAAATTTTGATGTGAACACCAAATTGATTGCGGATCTCAGCATAAAATTTCTGGAAGATGGAAAATAATTCACTTCTTTCTTTCATTAAATAGAGCCACGTCATTCTTGAACTGTCATCAACAAAAATAACAAAATATCGGTATCCATTATATGACATCACTTTATAAGGACCCCAAACATCTGAATGAATTAAAGAAAAAAGACTCGACACACGGTTATCGACCCTAGAACGAAAGGGAACACGATGGTGTTTCCCAAATTGACAAGACTCACAATCTAAAACAGAAAGTTGACTCAATGAAGGGACTAAGGACTGCAACACTTTCAGCGAAGGATGACCAAATCTACAGTGCCACTGGAGAGGAGAAATGGATGACTGAAGAGCCGTTGACGTTCGTCCACCACCATCAAGATAATACAGTCCACCGGCTTCATGCCCTCCACCAATCTTCATCCCCGTCTTGAGATCCTGAAAAACACACATAGAAGGGTAAAAAGTGATGGAGCACTTAAGGGACTTGGTCAGCTTACTAACAGACATAAGATTAAATGGAAGCTTAGGTACATATAAAACAGAGGATAGGGATACAGGGTCTAGGTCAACATTACCAACACCACAGATAGATGACGTGGAGCCATTAGCAAGGGTAACAGATTGTGATGTTGAGCAATGAGTGAGAGATGAAAACACACCTGGAGTTCCCGTCATGTGATCGGAGGCTCCAGAGTCAATAATCCAGGGGTTGGGTGTGGATGCCAAACAAGCCATACCTGAGTGTGCAAAGGAAGCTGTGTTCTGCTGCGACTTGGATTGAACAAACCTCTCATACTCATCACGAGGAACACTCACCATCTCCTTGCCTGGACCATCTGAGGGAGTAGAAGGCATCGGGTCAGATGACCGTTTCTCCTGTGTAGAGCTGAAACTGGTGTCACTAGTCATGGCATGGTTGGCCACGTCGAGGGAGGACCATGTAAGTCATAGCAGTAGTTAATGGTATGTCCATCCAAACCACAATGAGTACACTTCCGTGGACCCGAGCCACGTCCTCTACCACGAGCTCCCCCTGAATCTCTGCCTCCAGTACGACCACCACCACGGATATGTGTAGATCCACCACTACCACTCCTGCCAGGTTGGGTTCCTCGAGTCCCACTTCTGCCACCTCGGCCTCTTGACACTGCAAATGCTGATTTATCGGAGACATTAGAGTCCATAGATCCAATGGAAGCTCTCCGAAGACGAGCAAACACCTCCTCTAAAGATGGAAGAGCAGATCCCCCTAGTATCTGGGCTCGTACTGGTTCATACTCAGACTTCAGCCCCACCAGAAACTGTGTCACATCAAGCTGCTCTCGCTGTTGCTGTTGAACTCTTAACATCTGAAGTGAGAGGATGATAGACATTTAACTCATTACGGATATTCCTCACATTGGCATAGTACTCCTCAAGGCTCTGATTTCCCTGTTGCAGATTGAAGTATTCCTGATACAATTAATATACCCTAGTGGTATTATCCTGACCTGAATACAGTTTCTTAGCATGATCCCACACCTCTTTGGCTGTGTCAAGAAACATGAAGTTCACACTGATTTTGGGTTCCATACTGTTCCACAACCATTTAATGATCTGTGCATCTTCCTGTTCCCAGTCTTCATACTCCTGAGAATTAGCGGGGGGTTTCTCCTCTCTTATATGCTTCACTTTCTTCTTCGCCTTCAGAAAAACCTCTACAGACTTGGCCCAAGGGACATAATTCTCTCCATTCAGTTTAATGGAGGTCATTTGGACATTCAGGTAGTCAGTAGATATCATGACACTAAGTTTACTATCACTGTTATCTGCCATTGCCGAACTCCCTTAATTCTGAGCACTGAATTAGGAGCACTACACACTGCACACTACACACAGACACTTCACCGAAATCTGCACACTGATTTCAACAGTTGAGAACTGCAACACCACAAACCCTACTCACCAAAATCTGTACACTGATTTCAGCAGTATTAAATGCTGAAAACTACAACACCACAACCCCTACTCACCGAGGTCTACACACTGATTTCAGCGATATCAAAAGTTGAAAACCACACTTGTAACACCACCAACATTAATTCACAACTATAGGAAGCTTCACCATTCAGTAGACACTATTGCCATTCGAATCACACACAAACCAGAATAAACCCTAGCATAAACCCTAGCATACTGCAATCTGAAAACCCATCATGCGAACTGTACTACACCTCTCATGTATTCCATAACAAAAAAAATATATAAAAAAAACTTTACCTCATCGCCTGAAGGCCAACCATACGAAGGGCTGAGGCACCACTGCACCACACGTACCAGCCCTAACTAGGGCTTAGAAACCACAGCAACCAATCACCAACGACACAATCGGAGGCATAGAGACCTCCTAGGGAAGACGGCGATCACTCCTTTTCAGCCCTTTTCCCAGTCTCCAACTCACAACTGAGAACCCCAAGTGAAACCCTAATTCGAATGCGCAGAAGGCAGAATTCTAGCAAGTCTGATTTGGTGAACCTAGCTCTGATACCATGTTGAAGTTTGACCTGCCATAGAATTCTGTCTTGTTCGTTGACTGTAGAGTAAAGTAGACAGCAAGAAGTAGGAGAGGAAAGAAGAAAAGAGAGAAGAGAGAAAAGAGAGAAAGGCTGGTTCGAATTAGGGAAAAAAGTTAATCCCATGATTCGGCCAGACCTGTTATTATATTATTAACTTATTGGAAAAGACTTGAGTGCCCTTCTTTAAGTAAGAGGCACTCGAACTAATATAACAGTACACATCAGCATTCTCAACAAGTACAAAGACTGAAATACCCCTTCACTAACACCACTAACAATGTTAAAAATGCATTCCTCAACGGTGATTTGCAGGAGGTATATATGGGCATTCCAGCAGGTTTTTATGAAAATATTGGTAAAGGAAAGGCGTGCAAACTCAGAAAATCATTGTATGGCTTGAAACAATCACCTAGGGCTTGGTTTGACATGTCTAGAGGGGCACTTATCCGTTTTGGGTACACACAAACCCAGTCAAATCACACCCTCTTTGTGAAGAGAGATACTCTTGTGTCAATTCTGATTGTATATGTGGATGATATAATGGCTACAGAAAATGATCTGGAGGAGATTAATGCTCTCAAAAAATTATTGCAACAAGAATTTGAGATCAAAGATCATGGTGAGCTCAAATACTTCCTGAGGATTGAAGTTGCAAGATCCAAGCATGGGATTTTCTTTTCTCAGAGAAAGTATGTTCTTGACCTACTACGGGAAACTGGGAAGTTGGGAACTAAACCAACCGAAACTCCTATTAATCCAAACCATAGAACTAATGTTGTGGATGATAAGTTGGTAAAAGATGTGGGGAGATATCAAAGAATGGTGGGCTGACTGTTGTATTTGTGTGTGGCATGACCGGATATTTCCTATGCCATCAGTGTTGTGAACCAATACATGCATGCACCTTGGAAGCTATTGAGAGAATACTTGCATACCTAAAGAAGCACCCCGACAGAGGCATTCATTTTTCAAACATGAATACTTGCATATCTCGGAAGCTATTGAGAGAATACTTGCATACCTCCTAAGCTATCTGTAAATACGCGTCGTTGAATCGCTTGATATAGCTCCGGATGGACTCCCCTTCCTTCTGGACTATACCGAGGAGGCTCTCCTCAGTTCGGGGGCACCGCTTGCTGGTGACGAAGTGCACGGTGAAGACTTGCACGAACTGGGTCCAGCTCCTTATCGACCCGGGGGCCAGGTTCCTATACCAGGTGCGGGCCACTCCCCTGAAGGTGGTAGTAAAGGCCACACACATGCAGGACTCGCTGGCCCTCGCTAGGTGCATCTGGGACTGAAAAGCATCTACATGATCACTCGGGTCAAAGGAACCATCATATTTGTCTAGCAGGGGGAGTTTGAAATCCTTGGGCATGGGGACCGCGAGGAGTTCTGATGACAGGGGGGAAGGGACTGAAAGAATAGGAGTAACCTTTACCTCGTCCGAGCTCGCTTCCTCTTTACCTCTGAACTCGGGTAGGACGCGGGTGGTAGTTCGGCGAGCTCGTCGGCGCCTCCGCTGCTGCTTGGAAGGTCCGGTGTTGGCGCTGCTCGCTTCGGTGTTGCCAAGCTCAATGGGCCCGAACTGCTGGTGGTAGTCCGCGGCTAAGGTGCCGAACTGGTTTTCCGCAAGCGGGAGCCCGAACTGAGAGCGCCAAGGTGATGCTGACTTGATAGGCCGGAAGGTCCCCGATCCGCCGGCATGCTGCGAAGCGGGGGTAGTTAGTCTCTCCCTCCTGCCAGGGGATGAGGCTTGGCTTCTGGAGGGGTTCCGAGACTGGGAGGCTTCTCCCCGGTGAAG
This sequence comes from Nelumbo nucifera, assembly GCF_055504915.1. Classification (NCBI taxonomy): domain Eukaryota; kingdom Viridiplantae; phylum Streptophyta; class Magnoliopsida; order Proteales; family Nelumbonaceae; genus Nelumbo; species Nelumbo nucifera. The sequence goes on from NC_142651.1 coordinate 88,139,804, forward strand.
GCGCCCGCCTTGAGGAGAGGGCTTGACTTGCTTGACAGCAGGGTGCCGAGGTGGGAGTTGTGGCTGGCTCTGAGGCAGTTGGGGGAATTGTTGTTGGTAGTGGTACTGAGAGACGTGATGTAGTACCTGCTGCTGGTAGAGTTGGTGTTGCTGAAGCTGCTGCATTTGGGCTTGCATGGCCAACATGCATTGCATCAAATCATCAAGTTGGTTCTGGCTGGTCGCCAGGGGGACAATGGTTGGTTCAACGAAGGTTGTCTCAACAGAGGGGGGAAGGGGAACATTCACAGGCGCCACTGTTCGTGGCACATTCAGGCTAGGGATTCCGTCCACCGAGAGGGGGATGGTGAACTGCCCGATGCAGACAGTGGGGGGCTGAGGGTGTTCCCCGACGGCATTCAGGTTGGCATTACGTCTATCGCTGTCGGAGGAAGTCATGAATGCTAAGTTTTCTTTCTTTAGAAAAGAGCTAGAGGTTGGGGGAGGCTTTTTGAAGCGTTCCCACAGACAGCGCCAAATGATGATGCACGATCCGATCGGTCCTAGCTGCCGGTAACCTTGCCTCTAACGGAGCAAGAGATGCCTGAAACAGGGAGGAAACAAGAGATTCCTAGGGGAGGAACCCGGTGGGAATGCTCAAGTTAGTACTCTTGAGAAGGCAAGGAGGATGAGAGATTCTGAGACCAGAAGGCGCAAGGTGTCACTTACCTTTGCTCTGGGGGAAGAGGGCCTTTTATAACCACCCTGGTGCACTCACTCCCAAGCCTCTGCCAGATCAAGTGTAACCGTCTCTGTGGGGGGCAGGCATAACCGCCACTGTCTTCTCTGTCAGGGCCATCTCTGCAATAACTGAGATGGCGGTAGCAGGTGGCCGTTGAAGTGCGATTGTCATTTGTCAAATCCCTGATCAGTCAGGCGCGCCGCCTCAGAGTACGGACTTCTTTGTCAGGTATGGTTATTCAGTCCTACGACCTGGAGCCGAAGTGCCGGGGTGGTGCACGAGGTGAAGTCTTGAGTTTGGGTAGGAGATGGGCTCGGACTGACCCGAGGTGTCGGGGTGTGACTTGGACTGCCCCGAAAGCTCGGGTTCTACCTCCTGGGAAGCGTGGGTTCCTTTTGGGGAGCTCGGGGCCTCTCCTTGGGGAGCTCGGGCCTCTTCTTGGGATTGGGCTATGTCGTTGTGCCGAGCTGATGCTCCTACCAAGTCATACCCGGTTGCTTCCATGTGTCGCACAGCCAAGGGGTCAGGCCAAATCTACCTCCATCAGTAGTCTTTGTACTCCTCTTATATTTTTATTATAAATAACAAGTGAAGAGGGCGGCCAAATTATTGCTCTCTTTCTTCTCAAGATTTCTTCTTCTCTTCTTCTCTCTTCCTTCTCTCTTCAAGAAAACACTCTTTTCTTTTATATTTTTTAAATCCAGCAGATTTCTACTCTTTTCAGTTATAAACTTCAGTTTCATTCTAGCCATAAGGTATACTTCTACAGATTTAGCCCAAATTGCATAGTTACCACTGTCATTCAGCTTAATATTGGTCATTTGAACAGACATAAAGTCTGGTAATAACAACTATAGATTGTTTTGAATCCATATCTTTCACAATAACAGATGTAAAAACCTAACGAGGGTCTTCGCTCAACTCAGAAATTATGAAATCAATCACAATTCAATTCTGAAATAATTCTAGAAAATCACAGGTTCACAAACTGAATATTAAGAAGTTTCTTGCACACCTTTACACCTGTATCTATCACTTTGCTGGGCTGATCACTTCACTCCTTCATTCGCAGTATCTACTAATCACAAGTCACTTCAGTACCTCACCTGTTTTGCTCATTCAATCACTTCTGAATTAATGTCTTCACACAGATTCATCACAGCTCCCTCTTGGAATGATCCCACTACAGGGTTTTCACTTCACACATCACTTGCACCACCAACTGTGATTGTTAGACCCATCACAGATCACTTAGTAAACTGAAAGTGAGAAAACCCTAGGCTGACCAGGAGAACTAGGGTTTAGTTAACCACAAAAGTAACTTCTAGAGCAGTTCGAAGGGAATAAGATGGAGTAGAAAGAACGAGATACCTCAATCTCCCTGCTCTGATACCATGCAACAGAGCTGTATTAGTATTCAGACCAGGAAGACAGAGTGACGAGGGAGAGAAGAGAAAGAGAGATTAGGTCAAGAGGAAAACAGCCAAACCTCTCTTAGAAGAGAAAATTAGAATCTAATCTCTCTAAAAAAGTCGGCCCAGCATATTAATATATATATTAATAGAAAATAAGTGCAACTACAATAATGCCCCTGTTTATGATAATTTTAAGACTGGAGTGCCCTTATTTTCTTTTGGTAATTACTAGATTACCCTGCCTCCCAAGAGTTAACATAAAACAGCTCTCTCAACACAAATCAACATCTCCGTCATAGATTTTGAGAAGTTTGTCCTGAGATGTTCCTTTGCCTGAAGAAGCTCTACCAATAATTATCCTGCGGAGGGCTGTAGCTCTGCCTCTCTGGCCAATGAACCCCCCCCCCCCTCCCCTATAAACCCCCAAATAGTTCTAATGATTGCTAGGCTTCATTGTAGCAACAGGAGCCTATATACATGAATCCATACTAATTTTCACACATAATAACCTGCATTCGCACTCCACCAGTCTAGGAGAAGGTTGTTATTTCCCATCCACTGTGTTGATTTATTTAATATACAACTGCTTCGTTTTTTGAGGAGATGAACAGAAATAGTGCACTCACCAATTTTTTAAACCTTCACCCTGCCTATGGGACACCATTCTTCCAAAGCTCAGTTTCGCACCTTGCCAGACCTCCCCATGATTCTGCCCACCAAACATTCTCTAAGGAGTGCTTCCCTTGACTGCATGACATCTTCCAGAGTTTTCTTCCAATAGAAATAGCAATTGCCTCCCAATGGCCATAGTTTTGCTCTCACTGCATCACTTTAGGAGGCATGGTTCCTAACTCTCACTCCCCAATTCTCCAACCAAGGCAGTCTTCTAGTTAGCCTTGGAGCTTCTGTGCTCATCACCCCACAGAGAGAGAGAGAGAGAGCTCTTGTGAGCTCCCCAACCATCCACCCACTGACCCAAGCTGTGAGTTTGGATATGAACATAAATGTCACAGCTGTGAGACTTCAGATGAAAGGATAAGCAAGATATCAGACTAGGAGACCCTATTTTATTACATAAATTTGTATAAACAGTCCAAAAACATATCGATTTCTTCCACTTGAAATCTATATAAGCAATTCTAGACTAGAAGGAGACTAGGTCCATCAATGTTCTACAAAATCTTTGGCATTGTATATCATTGCCACTCATGCACAAATTTATGAGAATAACACTAATCCGAAGGTCCCACCATTTGTGATGATCTTATGCAGCAAGAGGATTAAATGGGGACTCTTTTTAATAAAAAGATTTCTAGTATCAAATAGAGGAAAAGAAATGGAAAACTGAACTAAAAAGAACAACAGTAAAAACATGGATACACACCTTGAACATTCCTTCAAGTTTGTTTGTGAACTGGCTCCCACATTCTGTCTTCAGCTGAAATAGTTGAAAGAACTTGCTGTTAAGACCTAAAATTAGATATGTTAAAACTCACAGATAAAATAGTAAAAATAGGTAATTCATCCATTACCTTAGATATCATTGATTTCTCAGCATCAATGGAGGCACTCTTTCCCAGCAGCAACCTTTTTGCAAGATCCTTCTTATAGAATGCTTCAAATACATCTTTACCCTTTCATTATAAGGAGATTAAATATTAAACATGGCTATCAGTACCTAAAAGTATGGAAATGCAATAACTTAACTAGAAAAGCAGGCAAGATGAATCACAACTGAAGAAAAAGCATCAAATGTAGATATAGAAAAAATAGCATCCCCATGCAACAACTCTATAGCTTCCCTTCAAGTCAAAAAATATGTCCAAGTAACTTACTTGTATAAATCGGAACAAAACTAAAACTTTATCAAGTGTGCCCTCCAACTCCTCTTCAGAAGTACCCTTATTACCAGCACGAAGTTTTTCATCCAGAAACTTTGCAATCAGCTCAGCAGGGCGGTTCTATTCAAGATAACAAAATGTGATATAATTTGAGTGGAAGAAATAAATAAGAAAATCAAGAAAAAATTACTGCAAAAGCACTCTAGTAATTTATTTATCAAAAAAAAAGAACTCTAATAATTTGCCTACCACCAGCAAATAGGTCACACATGTCCTCATAAACATTGACAAACTAGACCCCATTGTGCAAAAAGAAAAGAAAAAAAAAAAAAAACATTAAAGGTTAGGACTACATCTGGGACCAACATTGGGTAACTAATGGCCTTTTTAAGCATTGATGAACTAAAAAACTACCACATCCCTGACACCTAAAAATTACAAGGCACTTCATATTATTTTTAGGCTAGTAGAAGAATTGCTTGTAAATGATTCTCTCGTGAAATCTCTACTACTGCACTCAATGTGATAAGAGAATTCCAAAGGATCCTTTGAAACCAAAAAACAGCATAAGAGATAGTCATGCCCATCTCTTCTCCAGAATAGGAGAGGCACTGAGACTTGAGAGACAGAAGGAAATATCATTGCTTTATTCTCTAGCCCAGTGAAAGTGGGGAAGTCCACTAGGGTGGAACTGTTTGCTGCTTTGAAAGGGGTACAGATTTGGGTTTGATAAATGTGGAGATTGAAGGGAATCAAAATTGGTGGTAGGATGGCTGAAGGGTCCATAGTCTATAATTTGGCACTGTAGGGATGAGATGAAGAAATTTAAATGGCTTACTAGAAGTATGAATTTGAGGATATCCTGGGCTAGGAGATCAGCTAATGCAATGGCAGATGTCTTAGCTAATCAATAGGTAAACAGGGATAATTTGTTTATATGTGTGAGAGGTAGCACCCTGTGCCTTCTGTGGGAATGCTTGTACTGCCTATATTTATTGCTCTTTAAAGTATACAGCCAAAATAATCATTCAATGCCAAGCTGCACACAAAGTATACATCCAAACAAAGTGTACACTGCTGAGCCTCCCAAGAGGCCACCCACAACTGACAACAGAGCAAAAATAAAAGACAGAAACTGATTACATTTTACAAATTAGCCCAGTCCTGGGCATCCCGTATCTAAACAAACCTTCCCCACCCCATCCTTAGCCAGAAAATCAGCCAACATGTTGGCACTCCTAGGCACCTATTAAATGAGGCATTTAAATCAGCACCTAGAGCTTGAGCCATTCTCACTAAAGGTCTGAATTTCCAAGGAATTTGGTCTTTGCATGCCCATAGAACTCGTCCTCTTGGGGGCGCAAGGACTTGTTAATGATCATTTAGAGACAGCATTTCATTTCAACACCTACCAAAGGTCCAAAGCATGACAACATATGGAGATATGCTGTTGAGAATTGACAAAATAATATTGTATGCTGCAATGATATTGCAAAAAGTCTAGGATAATCAACTAACTCATTTTCTTTCTATTAATCATTAACATTTTATTGATTATTGTAGAGAAGATGGGCCAAATGGCCCATAGGCTGTTTATCTTTTTCTATCTTTTATGTTATTTGCTGTAATGGGCCTTAATCTGAACTCTTATTCTTTCTTATGTTATGTTTTTAATTTTCTGCCCAACCAGGGGCCTCTCTGTAAATTATTAAAGTTTAACTTAATGAAATTGAATTAGGGGTGTAAAAGGAGATTATGTTTGAAAATCTCTCTCTGAACCCTAGTTGCCACCACCTTGTTCTTCCTCTTCTCTCTTCTTGAAACCTGATTTCTGCCACTTTCTTTTGATTTTCTGCAACTTTTTAAACAGTCCTTTCTTTTCAAAAGGCTGTTTTTCTTCTTGGTATCAGAGCAAGCTCAACAATTTCTTTTTTTCACCTCCTTTTTCCCGTACATAGTGTGTATGGAGAACTGAATTGGATGAATAGTTAAAGAAACCTATTTCAGCCCAGTTGTTAGTGGCTTTTGGAGAGAAGGGGACTGGTTTTGTCGTCCTCCTGACAAATTCAAGTGCGTTGCCCAAAACCCTAATTTTCTAGAGAAATCTGATTGTGGGCCCCACAGGGAGTTTGACCTGGCGCTCAATGACTAAAAGTCTTCTCATCATTCATCTTGAAGATCGATTCAAGTGGATTGGTGTTCTGTGAAGTCTACAAGGAGCGGCTGAGATTTCTTTGTTTCTCCCAGGTTCTGGGTGTGATGCAAGTAGCAGGTACGGCCGCATAAAGGTTGACTCACAACACAATTTTTCTTCTGCCTTCATTTGTTGTTATTCGAAGTTGTTAGAAGTTATTTTCGAAGTATATTAAGAAGATGAACCCTTCAAAAGTTGAAAACAAGCATGTTGCTGAATCCGAACAGGTTCCGAGAGCCTCTGTAGACTCTCTACTAGTTGTGACCACAGTCAAACTAGATGGAACTAATTATCTGGATTGGTCACAATCAGTAAAAATTCATATCTGTAGTAGAGGCAAATTATACTGTTATTATATCTGTAGTAAAAATTCATATCCCTCGGAAGATGATCTGTAGTAAAAATTCATATCCCTCGAAAGATGATCCATATATGAAAAACGGATGCAAGAAAATTATACTGTTATTGGATGGCTTGTGAACTCAATGCAACCGCGGATTAGTCAACACTATTTGTGGATGAATTCAGCAAAGCAAATTTGGGATAGTGTTGTTGAAACCTATTTCCAGAAATTAAATGTAGCCAGGGCTTACAAGCTGAGTGATGTGAAGAATTTGAAACAGGGGGAGAAACCTTTAGCTATTTATTTCTCAATATTGAAGTCTCTATGGCAAGAAATTGATTTGACAGAAGTCGTAGCCCGGGACACCACTAATGATGCTGAGACCTACAGGAAACTTGTTAAGAGAAACAGGGTGTTTGAGTTTCTAACAGGGCTGAATCCAGAGTATAACATCACAAAGCAAAATATCTTATCCAAGGATAGTGTTTCACTGTCTCAAGCCTATGCCTTGGTAAGTAGTGAACAAAGCAGGAGACCTGTCCAGGTTCAAGGGGCTAGTCTAAATGATCACTTTGCTAATATGGGAGTGAAACCCAAGGGAGTTACAGGGACTCCAAGTAACTCAGGGAAGAAAGAAGTTATTTGTAAGAAACCAAAGCACACTAAAGACAAGTGTTGGAAATTGCATCCTGGGCTTCTTCCTCTTCGGTTTCAAAAGAAGTCTGATAATATGAAGGCAGGGAGTGCCAATGTTGCTGCTGATCCAGATAGAGACAGATGCCTAACTGAAGAGATGACTGCTAGTGAGTAGTTAGCAGCTATGAAGGCAGAGTATGAGAAGTTTGGAAGGATGATCGGTCACCTAGATGGTGTGGCCTCTTCTTCCAACCCTCCAGGAAATTCAAGCTCTTCTGCATTTGCTCAATTAGGTATACGGGCTTCTGCCAATCATGCAACTATCTCAAGTAATCGTAGGATCCCTTGGATTATTCATTTTGGTGTTTCTGATCATATGACTAGCCTTTCCACTTTGTTTGTTTCTTATGATTTACTTCCTGGTCGTGACAAAATCACCCTAGCCGATGGCTCTCTTGCGCCTATCTCTGGCAAGGGAACCATCAAGGCTATAGATTCCTTGGTACTTCCTTCTGCTCTTCATGTACCCAAGCTAAATACAAATTTGTTATCTGTAAGTAGCCTAACTAAGTCCTTGAACTACTATGGAACCTTCTTTCCTTCCTACTATGTTTTTCAGGATCTGGAATCTCAAAAAGTGATTGGGAGTGGCCATGAGGCGAATGGAATATATTTGTTGGACACTCCTGGACAAAGCCATGGACAACTTGGAAAAGTTGCTTTTGGGTCTACATCTACAGAGTCCATCAGTTGAGTCATGTTATGTCATTTTCGTTTGGGTCATCTTTCTTTTTCTGCATTAAGTCATTTCCTCCCAGAACTGTTTAAGGGAATTAGTTTGTCCAGTCTTCATTGTGAGTCGTGTGAGTTGTCAAAACATTGTAGAAGCAGTTATCCTTTGAGTAATAAAAGATCTTCTTCTCCATTCCATACTGTGCACTCTGATGTGTGGGGGCCTTACCACTTACCTTCTATGGGTGGCATAGAAGTTGCCAGATCCAAAGATGGAATCCTTATCTCTTAGAGAAAGTATGTACTTGACTTGATCTCTAAAACAGGGAAGATGGGTGCTAGACCAGTTGCTACTCCTATTGATATGAGTCATAAACTCTCTGGTTTAGATGGAATATTGTTGAAAGATAAGGGAGTCTTCCAGAGGCTACTTGGAAAACTTCTCTATCTATGCATGACTCGGCCAGACATTGCATATGTTGCCAATTGCATTAGTCAATTCATGCATGCTCCTAGGGACACTCACATGGCAGCAGCAGAGCGGATTCTGTGTTATTTGAAGGGTTCCCCTGGAAAGGGAATTCTATTTGCTAAGCATGGTCATATGAAACTTGAAGCCTACACAGATGCTGAAAGGGCCAGAAATATTGATGACAGAAGATCTACCTCTAGATATTGTAGCTTGGTGGCAGGTAATATTGTCTCTTGGATAAGTAACAAACAACCAGTTGTAGCCCAATCTTAAGCCGAAGTTGAATACCGAGCTATGGCTCATGGAGTTTCTGAACTATTGTGGCTTAGATCCTTGATGGAGGAATTGGGTATTGAGCATGATAAGCTATTGATGTTATACTGTGATAATCAGGCTGCCATCAACATTGCTCACAATCCAGTGCAACATGACAGAACCAAACATATTGAAGTTGACAGACACTTCTTTCGAGAAAGAGAGACTTATGGAGAAGTGTGTCTGCCTTTCATCGCTTCTAAAGGACAATTAGCTGATTTCCTCACCAAGGGCATTCCAAAGGCTAAACTTCAGCATGATACTGGCAAGCTTGGCATGATTGACATCTATGCTCAGCTTGAGGGGGAGTGTAGAGAAGATGGGCCGAATGGCCCATAGGTTGTTTATCTTTTTTTTATCTTTTATGTTCTTTTCTGTAATGGGCCTTAATATGGGCTCTTATTCTTTCTTATGTTATGTTTTTTATTTTCTGCCCAACCAGGGGCCTCTTTGTAAATTACTAAAGTTTAACTTAATGAAATGGAATTAGGGGTGTAAGAGGAGATTATTTTCGAAAATCTCTCTCTAAACCCTAGTTGTCGCCACCTTCGTCTTCCTCTTCTCTCCTCTTGAAACCTGATTTCTGAGACTTGAGAGACAAAGAAGGAAATATCATTGCTTTATTCTCTAGCCCAGTGAAAGTGGGGAATTCCACTAGGGTGGAACCATTTGCTGCTTTGAAAGGGGTACATATTGCTCGTGAATTGAGTTTGATAAATGTGGAGATTGAAGGTGAAGGGATGAAGAGATCCATCGTATGGACGCCCAAATCTTGCGGAATAAGGTGGGCAAATTTCAAAAATTTCTCTCCCTTTCAACTGGGAATCGCATTCCCTATTTAGAAAATCATATTTTCAAGGATCAATCTTGAACCATAAACTGAACCAGATCTGAACAAAAGCAGTAGGATAGGATTATACCTGATACGGAGAAGTAATATCTCCCAACGAAGGTGTTCACGCCCAAGCAAGGATTCAAAGACTGCTCCCACTGAAGATGGTGCAGTGCAGGATGGAGCAGAATCAGCAGTGTTCTTCTCTAAGAACCTAGTACTTCGCAAGAAATAGCAGAATGGAACGTGAGCACAGCTTCCTATCAGTCCCTTCACAAGGAACTGATATCAAGATCGAATCTGGATTTCTCCCACTGAATGGAGGTCGAACTGACAGGTAAGGCGGCGGCAGAAAAGAGGCGGCAAGAGAGAATTTTCGCAGGTATGTTGAATTCTCTCTTCCTGTGATTTCAGCTCTAAAGACTTGCAGTAAACTGTAGTGTGTGTCAAAAAGCTGTCGCCCCCTCCTTTTATAATCTTAAAGGGATCCTCCTAATCTCATTAGGAGTTGCTGATCCAAATCATATTTGGATCAGACTTCCCTTTAAGTGATAAGGGTAAACCCTTATCCCATCTCCAGATTGGATCAGCCTTCTCCTAATCTCATTAGGAGGTTTCCAAATCTGAATCACATTCAGATCTGGTCTCTCTGAGTGGATAGAGTTAAGACCCTATCCTATCTGCTAATCCATCTCAGAATTCGCCCCATAATTAACTCAATAAATTAGCCCAGTTCGAAATGGGCTTAAGGCCCATTAGGGTTATGTGCTCACTTAGCCTTCCTAACTGCTGCCCCGTTGGGCTTCCTTGTATGGCGTGGGACCCAAGCATTGATCTACACATCAACCACATGGGTTCAGCCCAGCCTCTTTTACAAGGCCTGGCCGAATACACTGTTGTGGACAGTGCACCCCCTGAAACCCATCACATGGGCTCTATGGGCCCAATACATACCCTAAGTGATCCCTGGGCCAAGCCACCTTGTAACACCCAGGGAATGTGGGCAGATGCAAGATTAGCCCATCAGGCATTATCCTCAATGGTCTTACACTTAACCTCTCAACCCATAATGATCAAACATTGCCCGACAAGAGAGGACCTCTCCCTCGGCTGCAAGGAACAGTGTTGCACTCTCTGCTTATATGGATCCTGGGAATTAAAACCTTTTGCAAACATTTTAGAAACCATAATATATATACTTTTATATCTCATATAAAATATATTTTGCAAAACAAATCTCAATGATTGAAATCGGCTGCCGGCAATCTTGGTTTCCATCAGTGAGAGTGCATCCCCGATCATTACCTTTGTCCGACAAAGGGGTTGATCATGTCACTATGATTACCCACTCAGATGAATTCTCAGACTGTCCCAACATACCCAGGTTTTGACCCCCGCTAAGGATCTCACTGATTGGTACATCAAAGATAGTCCAATCCGACACCTAGTGCAGTATCATAATCGAGTCTAGGGGTCGGGTGTAACTTTCCAGTTTTAACCATTAATCTCCATGGTCCAGAGCAATACTGAAAATCTGGTCCGGTTCAAAGATTCAATTAATCCTTGCTCCTTGTCTTTCCAAAGCATCAGCCACATGATTAGCTAATCTTGGTAACTAGTTAAAGCTTGCTTTCAACTCTCTTGTCAACTGTTTTGTTTCTCTAATTGCAAACAATCATGTAGTAGCCACATTACTACAAAGCAATTACAGATCATACTCCTTTTTCAGAAGTTTTAACTCCAGTAGTACAGGCCACCATGGTCCTTTCCAGTAATAAAATCATGTGTCCTGCTATACCCTCCAATGCAGTTTTTTATAGTGTTGTCAGCAACATTGGGCAAATATCAATTCATACCTAAACTCTATGAGGAATGGATCTGTCCAATATGGATTGCCATATTAGTCAGCTCCATGGACTTATTTCATTTGTGTTTTCAGGATCGAGTAGTGCTTTCCCAAGACTTTGGAGTAGCTTTTTATAAGTTGGCATCCTAATGACTTGGTAAAAAGAGCAAAGTACTAGGGTCAATGCTTCCCTCTATGGTCTTATGGACAATTTGGCGTGGAAGAAATTCTTGCAGTTTTTAGAACAAATTCAGCTCTGATGAAGTGCTTCTAAGAAAATCCAAGGTATGGGATACCTCATATCTTGGTCTTGGTTGATAATGCAGAAGCAATTCAAGGAAGTTCCCCATGCCTCCTAGTTTGATCTTTCTTCACCTCGTGAGAGCATAGAGTAGCGGTGGTCAGATGTCCAAAAGTCTGAATGGCTGAGTCAGTGGAATGATTTGGTGGAGGAAGATGAGAGGAGTAGTCAAAGTCCCCCCCCCCCGGGTTTAGAAATCCACATTACCTTAAACAATTTCATTTACTTTTCTAAACAGGAGATTTCCTAGAATCTTCAAATAGTTATTTCACATCAGCATAGGTGGTCAGTTGTCTGCCACTGGTCTACATGCTATATTCATGACTTGACCCTGAGGGATCACTCCAAACAAAATAAAAAGAAAAAGTACAAGTCTTTCATCTCTCAAGATCTAGATCTATTACAGTACAAAAACTACAATTAAATTCTTCATTTGTGATTCCCTCAAATTCTGGAAGAAGCAAGACCCAATCCCTACACCTTTTTCCACAAAAGAAAACAATTTGATCCCTGCATTTTAACTGGCCATCAAAAATTCTTCTGTTTCTTTCCTTCCAAATCTCCCAGCAAATAGCAAATGGAATGCAACTCCAAACTATCTTCGCCTTTGTACTTTTCCTCAGCACAGGCTAGGGCTGTCAATGAGTCAGGTCTAACCCAATGGACCTGACGGAACTGAACCGATTGTATTGGTTCTGGTTCCAGTATTTACACCCATGGGTCAGTTCCAGTTCCTGTTTGTTGGTCCCGATTATTATTGGGTTGGGACCAGTTCTGCCATGTCCCGAACCGACTTAGAACCGAACCGATGCATATATATAATATATTAAATAGATTTATATATAATATTTATAATTTCTAAATGTCCAAAAAGATCATTCACTAATTTTTAAAATGAAACCCTAAGACAAAACAAGAAAAATGCCAAAACTTTTCATCCCCCCCCTCTGTTTCTCAGTTCTCCTGTATCGACCATCGGCTCCAACCTCCAAGTCTTCAAGTTTCAGGCATCAGGTATGCTCTCTCCTCTCTTTCCCCCTTTTTCTCCTTTCTCCTTTCTCCTTTATTCCTTTAATCTCTTCACTTTTTCATTCAATCACTCTCACTCTCCCTTTCATAATTTCACTCAATATCAATCCTCTCTCGGTCTTAGATCTATTGAACTCAAAGAAACCAAACTCTAATCTGTACTAGACTATGAGTGTGAACTTAAGAGTGCCAATCCACAAGTAGCAGCAACATCTACTGGTGGAGGCAGCAGCGGCAACAACGACTGGTAGAGTCCAAATAGTGGAATCCTAGGCAATAGCTATGACAAAGCTTTGCAACAGTGTGGCTGTGTGGCAACTGACATGTATGTCTCATGCTTGAAATTAGTTTATTTTTTGTCTTGTTCAAAATTACAAGAGAAAAATCTATAGTTTGGTTGTGATTCATCTCTATTACTTGATAGAGATCGGAAGTTTGCTAGCCCTAGGTTTTTTTTAGTTCTTCTTCTTCTCACAGGGAACCAAGAACCAATCTGGGTCCAAAATTACAGACCCTATAAGATCTGGTTCGGTTCCGGGTCCATGGTTTTTCTTGTCGGTTCAGGACCGGTTCTACCAGGTTCCAACCCATTGACAGCCCTAGCACAGGCCATCTATCAAAAATTTCTTGAGGTTACCTTGGTCTCCACAAATCAAGGCTGAAAAGGCTGAAATAATACCCCCAAACATACTTTGAAAAACAGCAGTCAATAAACAAATGCTCACACTCTCCTCTTCTACTAGGCAAAGGTAACATCTCTCTACCAATGGAATTCCCCTTCCTTTTATATGATCTTGAGTAAGAATGATGTCTAAGTTCCACTGTAGGAAGTACAAGATTTCTCCAAACCCCACTGCCATTGGATTTCTCCACCTGCCTCACCAAAGCATTATATAGAAAGGAAAGGTTTTACTGGAAAGACACTATTCCTTTTCTCTTCCCACCACCTCACATCACTTTTCTCCACTTGGATTTCCATTGACTGTAGTTTTGTCAATAGGCCCACACACTCAATCTCCCAATGAAAAAGGGGGCACCTAAACCTTGGACCAAACCACTCTTCCTTGTCTCACACTATAGCAATCAGCAATAGAGACATTTTACCTACTGAGCCTATACACAATCTTGCGCATAAATCAAACAGCCTACCAATACCCAACCAATCATCCTTTGAGAATCTAATGTTCCTTCCATTTCCCACCTTGAATGAAACAAAGTACAGAAATGCTGATCATGATTCCTTCCCACACATAAACCCATAGGGAGCCTTAACTTCCTTTGAATCCCACCCAAATTCTGTCACCCCATACTTGCAAGCCACCACCTTCCTTCATAAAGAGTTTCTTTCCTCTCCCAGCCGCCAGAACCACTTCCCCAAAAAAGCCTTGTTAAAAAGTCTTATCCTTCTTATCCCAAGCCCACCATCTTTCTTATCCCTACACACCTAGTCCCATTTTACTAAATGGCATTTCTTCTCCAACCCTTTAATGCTCCATAAAAATCCTCTTTGCATTTTTTCTATTGCCTTTCCATCATTGGACTGGGCCACTGGGCCAATTATTAAAACACAATAGCCTGGTGTTGGGTCCTTCTTACACCTTTTGGTTGACAGTATGTGCAGTAACAGGTAAGAGTCGTATGACCAAAGGCTGTTTCCATCCCTATCCCAAGAGATGCCAACCATCTCTTCTTTCAACACACCCTTTTTGTTTCACGGTAACATATAATCTTTTGCACAGTCTAAGCTTTTGTACGGAACCTCTATGTACATGATTTTTTTACTGTTGGCTTTATATTATATTATCTCTACTTTCCCTTCAAAAAGAAATCTGGACCTCAAACTGAGCAATCCATTTTGAACTTTTGTCCAATTAATCAAAGAATTCATCCTACCTTTTGTAAGGTTAGAAGACCAACTGGCTGATTGTCTCACTAAAGGCCTTCATCATCCAAAGTTTGCCAAGAACATAGACAAGCTGGGCATGATTGATATATATGCTCAGCTTGAGGGGGAGTGTTGAGATTGTTTGGATGCAAGGGTATTTTTGTCTTTCTGTTCCTTTGTATTTGGGTGCTCTCTTGTATTTGGGCACCTATATGAGGGCTTACTTGTAATTTCTCTTAATAGTATAAAATTCCAAGTTTGAGAGAGTGAACAGTAGCTCTCTATTCTCCATTCGAACATTTCTCTCTTCTTCTCTTCTCATCTCCTTTTCTCCTCCTTGTTTGCTTTCTCAATAAAACCTAGATATTGTAACTAAAACATATCTACAAAATTTATCGGCAGTTCCAATTCCTTTTGTCTAAATGGAATGAGTTGAATAGAAAAGGACAAAAAAAAAAGGAGCAAAGAATAACTCCTTGATTTTGTCTTTTTACTCCCCTGGCCTGCCATTGTTGTCAATACTAGCCGGGCTGTTTCTTGTTTTGTTCCAATTAATCATACATAAAATAATTACTCTGATCTCAGGAAAAAAATACACTTATAATTTTGGGTATTTCTATTTTTGTGCTATACTTATCAAAAAAAAATCTATTTCTATGCAATATATAACATTCATGTCATTTCTTATCATTCTTTGTTCTTTCTTTTTCTCTTCTTAATTCTCTTGATTTATTCATTGGTTTCTGGGATATTATTTATCAGTTATTGAATACCAAAGCAATGAGCAGAGTTTTTGGGCTTTCTCTAACTCAATATGTGGAACCTTCTATATCTCAACCTTGTCAACTAGGCATCTTCTTTAAACCTATGACTGTGGAGGGTTATGGTTCTAATCCCTGCCCAAACCCTCTTAAGTTTTCAACCTCATCTTCATAACTAAATGTTGATGTTACTGTTTTCCTATTTTCTACCATTTTACTAGGTAAAACATATGATATTTCCAACTGAACAAGATAAGTCTGTTAAGACAACACAAACCTGACGAAGATTAATTAAATGTTCAAATGCATCCTTTATGGTATTAGAAAATGATTCATTTCTGGAGAAGCTTTCTTCCCATATTGTATCAAGAGAAGCCTTAAACTCCAAAAGAGAAGGCACCAAATCTTTGTCCTTCTCTTCATCCATTACAATACCCTGCCCAGTACCCCGGATGTAAGAGCTAAGAGCCTGCCGTAGAGATTCAAGGGCATTAACCCTTGAAAATAGTGAATACATCCTTTGAAGGTCCTCAATGCGATTCCCATCCATCAGCATCGCGAATCCCTGAAAAGATCAGGATACACATATAGCGGTAAAAGAAGTTACATTGGAATTTCCAAACAAGAAAAAGATGATTGAACAATTGAACAGAGTATTGTAAAGTCTAACATGATCCAACCTTATCAAGAATTGCAGAGGTATGATGCTCAAGAAGCTGCCTTTCTGCAGTAGCCACCAGTGGCTTCCTTGTACTTGCATCCAAATAGAGTAAGCATCTTTCATGTTCTTCATGCAACCTTAGCTGCAAGCATGCGTTGCCTTAATTCATTGATACATAAAGTTCATAGAACATTAGCTCAAACAAGTAGAGCATTCTCGGAATAGCAACAGGTCCAAGATAATATTCACAATTCAGAAGCTAGGAACCAACAGAAACAAAAACAACAAAAGAATAAGAGGCACGAGCAAGAAAGAAATCAATAACAAAGCACCTCCACATGCTTCAAGTAATCTGGAACGTCTGATTGCTGCATGTACTTTACACCCTCAGAGGCATAAAATTCAGATGTGCACTCAAGAAATGGCTTTTCAAAGCTTTCTGAATAGATTCCTAGAGCAGTAAACATCTTCAGAAGATGGTTAACAAGCGTCCTATCAATAGCTTCGCCTAATCTGATAGACCAAAAACAGAAAACTGTGCATTAGATGTCAAATCAAAACGATCTTTTCGGTAGAAAGACCATGAGCTATGAACTGGAAAACGATAATGATTTCTCATCTATCAACCTGGGCTCACATATTTAACAATATTAGCCAGGGAGATTAAAAAAATGAAGAAATTGATATCAAAATCCGCAATCTTTAAGAACAATATTAAGATATTATCAATTAATCAAATAATATTACTCCTTCCCAAGAAATCTTTATTTGGAAGGTAACATATGTCCTTGTTGTGAGACTTAGTTTGTGGGCTTGGGCTTTATTTCTTATGTTTTTTTTTTCTGTTTTGTTTCTCTCTTGGGCTTAATGGGCCTGGGCCCTACTGTTCTAATATGTAATTTCTTTTTTTTCTTCCTGCCCACTAATCAGGGGCAGATTTTTCTTTGTACTCTTTCTTGAACTACTGTCCAAGAAATTTAACTCTACATTTGAGTGGACCAAAAGGACAGCAAATGGACTGGCAGACACTCTGGCAAAACAGGGAGTTGATAGGCCTTCTCTTTTTTGGGCAAAACTGTAGATGAATGCAGTTCAGGCGAGTGGAAAACTAGGGTTTCAGCATAAAAAAACTGCTGAACCGAAGCTGAAAGGTAGCTGTTTGTGTTCCTGTAAGTTACAGCAGAACTGAAGTTAAAGCAACTGAGTTTTGGAAGGTCAAATGTCATCCTCAAACTCAAGTGAAGTAACCTCAAAGGAAAATAGACCAAGTGAGGGTTTTTGAACATAGAAAACCCTAGTTTCCCCAGTCTACAAATTACTAATGTGAAACTAAATGAGTATAACTTTAAAGAGTGATCTATCTCTAAAAAAACTTCATATTACAAGTAGAAGTTTGCTGGGATACATCACTGGCATAGTTGCCAAGGCAACGCCTAGGCGCCCTTGGAGGCTCGCCTCGCCTAATCACCAAGTAGTTTTCTATAGCTTTTTATAAAAAAACTTTTATATTCTTAATATTTCGATGTTATAATTATAAAATACATTTTTAAACTAAAATATTCATTTTGTGTGTTTATATACAAATTTCTTTTTATTATTTTCTTATTTGTTAGGGTTTAATCAACACAAACATTGCTAAACGCTGTATTGAACCCTCAACGACTTCAAAACCTGAACCAATAAGCAAGGAAGAACATAAAATGTTGTCCAATCAACACATTTTCTTATTTTTATTTACTAATTCTGTGTGTTTATATACTAATTTCTACTTCTTCTTCCACCTTTTCTTTTCTTCTTTTCCTATAACAGAAAAAGGGGTTCAGCCCCTATATTTTTTAAATTTTTTTCTTTCTTCTTTTTCTTCTCATGAATATATTGGAATATGTTGATTTTCTATACTTTAACATGAAGTTTATACTTTTCTTATGAAAATTATGGATATTTATTAAGGAAATATGATTATGGAACCTAGGGAACTACCATAGGATGCATGTTTTTACTTAAAAAAATCCATCGTCTAGGTGACTAGGCGACAAGGTGCCCCCCTATCGCTAGGGGTGAGCAAAAGAAACTGAAAAATCGAACCGACCGAAACCAAACCGAAAAATCGGTTAACCGAACCAGTTGGTTCGGTTTTGGTTCGGTGTTTTCAAAAAACCGGCAGTTAATCGAACTGACCGATATATATATATATATATATATATATATATATTATAATATATACAGTAATATATATTTATATAATATTGTATATATATGATATTATATATTATATTTTTAATTTTTTTTGAAAATTGAATAAAAACGTTCGGTTTTCAACCTTTCTCTTCTGTTGAAAATTATTCAGTTTTATGATGTTTTTTATGAGTAGATGTTTTATGTTAGTTGTTAGATAGGAGATGGGGACAACAGTAGTTATGTGAGTCCAAATTTTATTATGTTTTTGTGTCTTATATATGCTGTTTTATGTCTTGCCGCCCTATAAGGGCATAGTTGTCTTTGTACTACTCTATTATTTTTAATATAAATAACAAGTGAAAGGGGGCGGCCAGATTATTGCTCTCCTTTCTTTTCAACTTCTCTTCTTCTCCTTCTCTCTTCCTTGTTTCTTCAAGAAACTCCATTTATTTCATATTTTTTAATTCAGCAAACTTTCTACTTGGTATCAGAGCAGTGGCTAGGGTTTCTAGAAGTACTCTCATGCAGCCCTAGAACAGCCGACTGCATGAAGTTATTGAAGGAATGAGAGACCCATCATAGGGATGTCCGAACCCTGCAGGAAGGTTGGGCGAAATTTCAAAAATTTCCTCTCCCCTCATCTGGGAATCACATTCCCTGTTTTAGAAAATCTGCATTTTCAAGGATCAATCTTGAACCCTAAATCGAACCAGATCTAAAACCAGAAGAATTGAGAGAGATGTACCTGATACAGAGAAACAATATCTCCCAACGAAGGTGTTCACGCCCAAAAAAAGACTCCAAAGACCGCTCCCACTGAATATGACACAGTGAATGTTGGAGCAGAATCAGCAGTGTTCGTCCAACAAACCAAACCCTTCACAAGAATTCGCTGGAGGCTGTGAGCACAACTTCATATCAGAATCTTGATCGCTCCTGCTTGAAAGAGGAGATCGAACTGGCAGTGTGGCGGCGACGACAGGAAGGAGGCGGCAGAGAGAAAAATAGCGCAGTGATGCTATGTTCTCTCTTCTGTAACTCTTGCTCTGAGAGTGAGTATGTGATCTTCTAAGAGGTTGCTGCCCCCTCCTCCTTTTATAACCTTGAAGAGATCAGCTCCTAATCCCATTAGGAGTTGCTGACCCAAATCATATTTGGATCTGAATTCCCTTTAAGTGATAAGGGCAGACCCTGATCTTATCTACATATTAGATCAGCCCTCTCCTAATCTTATTAGGAGGTTTCCATATCTAAATTTGTATTCAGATCTAGACTCTCTGAGTGGATAGGGTAAGACCCTATCCTATCTGCTGATTTAATCCCAGATCCGCCCCTTTATTTAAATGATCAAATCAGCCTAGTTCGAAATGGGCTTTAGGCCCATGAACTCTTACTGCTCAGTATGCTTCCAAACTACTGCCCAGTTGGGCTTCTTTGTATGGCATGGGACCCAAACATTGATTTACACATAAGCCACATGGGTTCAGCCCAGCCTCTGTTACAAGACCTGGCCGAATTCACTGAACAGACAGTGAACCCCTTCAAACCCATCACATGGGCTCCTAATGGGCCCAACACTTACACTAAGTGGTCCTTGGGCCAAGCCACCTTATAAAAGCCCAGGGACTGTGGGCAGATACAAGATTAGCCCATCAGGTATTACTCTCAATGGTCTTACATTTAACCTCTCAGCCCTTAATGATCAAACACTGCTCGACAAGAGAGGACCTCTCCCTCGACTACAAGGAACAGTACTGCACTCTCTACTCACATGGATCACGAGAATTAAAACCTTTTGCAAACATTTTGAAACCATAATATATATATGTATATCCGAATATAAATATATTTTGCAAAACAAATTTCAACGATTGAAATCAGCTACCGGCAGTCTTGGTTTCCATCAGAGAGAGTGCATCCCCGATCATTACCTTTGTCCGACAAAGGGGCTGAACCTGTCACTATGATCACCCACTCAGATTAATTCTCGAACTGTCCCAACATACCTAGGTTTTGACCCCTTATAAGGATCTCACTGATTGGCATATCAAAGACAGCCCAATCCGACACCTAGTGCAGTATCATAATCGATGAAGGGATGAGAGATCCATCGTATGGACGCCCAAAACTTGCGGAATAAAGGGGGCGAATTTCAAAAATTTTTCTCTCCCTTAAACTGGGAATCGCATTCCCTATTTAGAAAATCATATTTTCAAGGATCAATCTTGAACCATAAACTGAACCAGATCTGAACCAAAAAGAGTAGGAGAGGATTATACCTGATACGGAGAAATAATATCTCCCAACGAAGGGTTCACGCCCAAGGAGGATCTAAAGACTACTCCCACTGAATATGGCACAGTGCAGGATGGAGCAGAATCAGCAGTATTCTTCTCCAAGAATTCTGTCCTTCGCAAGAAACAGCAGGATGGCACGTGAGCACAGCTTCCCATCAATTCTTTCTCAAAGAACTGATGTCAAGATCGAATCTTGACTTCTCCCACAACTGGAGATCGAACTGAATGTCTGGCGGCTGCAGGAAGGAGGCGGCAAGAAAGATCTTTGCAGGGATTGCAGAAATCTTTCTTCTGTGATTTCAGCTCTGAAGAGGATGTGAGTATGTCTTCTCTAAAGGCTGTCGCCCCCTCCTTATTTGTAACCCCAAAGGATCAACTCCTAATCCAATTAAGAGTTGCTGATCCAAACCTTATTTGGATCAAAACATCTCTTTAGGTGATAAGGATAAACCCTTATCTTATCTGTAGATTGGATCAACCTTCTCCTAATCTTATTAGGAGGTTTCCAGATCCAAATCACATTTACATCTAAACTCTCTGAGTGGATAGGGTCAAGTCCCTATCCTATCTGCTGATCCATCTCAGAATTCGCCCATATTTAACTTATTAAATAAGTCCAGTTCAAAATGGGCTTTAGGCCCATTAAGCTTATGTGCTCACTTAACCTTCCTAACTGCTGCCCAGTTGGGCTTCCTTGTATGGCGTGGGACCCAAGCATTGATCTACACATCAGCCACATGGGTTCAGCCTAGCCTTTGTCACAAGGCCTAGCCGAATACACTGCTATGGACAGTGCACCCCCTGAAACCCATCAAATGGGCTCTATGGGCCCAACACTTACCCTAAGTGGTCCCTGGGCCAAGCCACCTTGTAACACCCAGGGACTGTGGGCAGATGCAAGATTAGCCCATCAGGTATTACCCTCAATGGTCTTAGACTTAACCTCTCAGCCCATAATGATCAAACACTGCCCGACAAGAGAGGACCTCTCCCTCGGCTGCAAGGAACAATGTTGCACTCTCTGCTTGTATAGATCCTGGGAATTAAAACCTTTTGCAAACATTTTAGAAACCATAATATATATACTTTTATATCTCATATAAAATATATTTTGCAAAACAAATCTCAACGATTGAAATCGGTTGCCAGCAGTCTTGGTTTCCATCAGTGAGAGTGCATCCCCGATCATTACCTTTGTTCGACAAAGGGGCTGATCCTGTCACTATGATCACCCACTCAGATTAATTCTCGAACTGTCCCAACAAACCCAGGCTTTGACCCCCTATAAGGATCTCACTGATTAGCATATCAAAGACAGCCCAATCCGACACCTAGTGCAGTATCATAATCGAGTCTAGGGGTCAGGTGTAACTTTCCAGTTTTGCCCACTAATCACCAAGGTCCAGGGCAATACTAGAAATCTGGTCCGGTTCAGGGTTTCAAGTAAACCTACATTGCATGTACCTCGGGTCTCACCCTGGCAGCTAAGACAGGCCACCCCAACACTTGGCGGCACACCAGTGTCAACCTTACCAGGATAAATCTCCCCAGACTTATCCAACAGCTATGAACATTCTAAACTAACACGAGTCTCATTAAGTGTCCAGTTTAAGGGTATTACAAACAAACACACCACAAATAACATGAATCAAATATGTACTTTATTCATTTACATTAAATGTCATAAGGTACATCATTCTGATTGGAGCTAAGGGCATACACTGTCTAACAGTAATAAAGGGTTGATCGATCTGCTGTAGATTGCCTAGTTCTTGGATTTTTTGGTGGGATCTAGTCATCAGGAAGGTGATCTACTGTTCGGCATCAAAATTAGGAAGAACTGGAGTACGGGGAAGAGTCCTAGAAAAGTTGGACTCTTTGTTTTTTATCTGATCTTGGGCGGCCAGGTAATGTTAGCTTTCTTTTGATTTCTTGAAGAGGGTGGTCTGGTTTCTGGAATTTTCTGAGCCTCCCGGAGTGATCGATTCACTCCTCTCTGTTGGGAGGCGAGAGGAGGAAAGAGATTTCTCTCCAGCTAGAGTTTTCTTCTTCCGTAAGGGTTGGTTTTTGTGTGTGTGATATTAAATCATTTTTTGAAGGTCTCTAATCTATTTTTTCTTACTGTTGAACTGTTTGAAGTAAGATGGAAAGTTGGAATACCGAGATGAAATCTATCGGTACAGTGGGATTGGGTGTTGGAGGTAGTAGTGATATTTTTGGGTCTGGGATCATTACTACAACAAAACTTGATGGTATAAATTATTTGGAGTGGGCACAATCAGCTAAGATGGCTATTGGTGAAGGGATGGGAGATCCATCACATGGATGGCCAAACCCTGCAGGAAGGTTGGGCGAAATTTCAAAGTGAATGATCGGGGATAGCACTCTCTCTGATGGAAACCTAAACTGTCGGCAGTTGATTTCAAACATGTTTGAAATTTGTTTTGCAAAATATATTTATATAGAGATATATATATTATGTTTTCATGAAAAAGGTTTGCAAAGTTTTTAATTCTTGGGATCCATCCTGAGTAAAGAGTGCGACACTGTACCTTGCAGCCGAGGGAGAGGTCCTCTCTTGTCGGGCAGTGTTTGATCATTATGAGCTGAGAGGTTAAGTGTAAGACCATTTAGGGTTTTTACCTGATGGGCTAATCTCACTTAAGTCCGTAGTCTTTGGGCCTTCATTAGGTGGTTGGACCCAAGGACCATTTAGGGTAAATGTTGGGCCTGCTAAAAGCCCATACTAATGGGCTCAGGGGTTCACTGTGTTCAACAGTGAATTCGGCCAGGCCTTGTAACAGAGGTTGGGCTGAACCCATATGGCTTTTGTGGAGATTAATGTTAGGGTCCCACGCCATACAAGGAGAGTCAAGCTAGCCAGCAAATTAAAAGGGAAGTGAACCTGATAACTTAATAGGCCTAAAGCCCATTTCGAAATAGGTTAATTTGATTAATTAATTATGGGTGAATTTGAGTTTAGATCCGGATCTGGATCAGTAGGAGGATAAGATAAGTCTTATCCACTTAAGAGTTTAGATCCAAATAAAGATTTGGATCAAAGAACCCTTTCCTGATAGGATTAGGAAGCTGATCCAGAAAGGTTATAAATAGAGGGCGAATTCCTCCTATGAAACACTTTTACTGCAACCAGTTCTTTCCTCTGTTCTTGCCGCCCTACCCAATTCGATCTCCATAGTCTTGGACTGATCAAGAATTGTTTTTTATTCTAATTTTTGCTAGAAAAATCAGATCTTAAGTTGTGCTCATATCCCCTGCGTGATCCTTACTAAAGGATTACAATTCTTATTGAAGAATTGCTTTGCTGATCCTGCTTCATCCTAAGATGTGTCATTTTCAGTGGAGGCAGGATTTGGTGTCCCCTTTGGCCGTGACTTCCGTATCAGGTATATACCTCCCTTTATTTTGGTTACAGATCTGGTCCGATTTGTTTCAAAAAAGAACCTTGAAAAATGCAATTTTTCTAAATCAGGGAATACGATTCCCGGAAGGGAGAAAGAAATTTTTTAAAATTTCGCCCAGCCACTCTGCATGGTTCGGTCATCCATATGATGGATCTCCCTTCCCTTCACCTAGTTCCCATAAAAAGTCCCTCATTATTTAAAAGTAATATTTCTTAATGAAGTTAAAGGTGCAATGTGTTTTTTACATGCAAGATTCATTATTATTGGCTCTCCTTTGATAATTTTTGTAAAGAGACCGGGCCGAATGGGTCCTAGTATCTTCCCTTGTAATATCTTTTCTTTTCTTGTTGGCTAATTGGCCTCTCTTAATGGGCCTGTTATTTCTTTTTTGTTTAATCTCTTTATGTTACTGCCTAGCTGGCCGCCCACTTAAGGGCATACTTGTCATTACTCTAACATTAATTCTTAATAGAAAAGGATTAGAGGAGAAAGGGAGGATAACTAGATTCTTCTTCTTTTTCCTTCTCTTTTCGCCATCTTCTTCTCTTGTGCTGCTGCTCTTACTTCCCTTCTTCCTTTCTTTTCTTCTAATCTTCAAATTTACACCTAATACTTGAGGAATGATTTACATCTTGGTATCAGAGCAGGTCTATTTCTTCCTTTTTTTTTCTTCTTCCTCTTTTCCCATACATCCTTATATTAAGAGAGTGTATAGAGAGATTGATTCTCTATAGTTCAAAGGATCTCTGGCCTAGTTGGTAGAGGGTTTGGAGAGTTTAAATCTGGATGGATATTGCCAAGAAGCGGTGTTGTTCTGTTGTTGCCCAAAACCCTAGCCGATTAGAGATTTTTGAAGGTACATGTAAAGGTGAAGCTTTGGGTGTGGCGCTCTGTGCTTGGGAGGAGTCTTGTGACTCCTAAAGGAGGGTGGTTCAGGATTGGAAGAGATTGGGAAGTTCTGGTAGGAGCGGCTGCATCTTCTCTCTTCCTCCCCAACAGCCGGACGGAGTAAAACCCTAGTTTTCAAGCATCTGGGTTCTGGTTTGACTTCAAGTAAGTTTATATAGACAAAATTTCTGTTTCTTTGATTTTTGTTTGATTAATGGAGCCATACGGAAGTGAGTTCAAGCAAGTGTCGGTTTCCGACCTTGGCTCGGTAGATTCCGTTTTGACTGGTGTGACCACAATCAAGCTAGATGGGGCAAATTATCTTGCTTGGGCACAGTCTATAAGAATTTATGTATGTAGTAGAGGAAAACTCGAGTATCTCATAGGTAGTAAAGTGAAACCCAAAGAGACAGACCCTGAATTTGAGAAAATTGATGCAAGAGAACTATACTGTCATAGGATGGTTGGTCAATTCTATGCAACCTCATATAAATCAGCATTATCTCTGAATGTCTTCGGCTAAGGAGATATGGGACAGTGTTACTGAGACCTATTCACAGAAGTTGAATGTAGCCAGAGATTATAAGTTGAAAAGTGATGTGAAGAACCAAAGACAATGAGAGAAGAGTGTAGCAATCTACTACTCTATACTGAAATCCCTATGGCAAGAAATTGATGTTATGGAGACAGTTGTACGGGAGAGTAAGAATGATGCTGAAATGTATAGGAAGTTGGTGGAGAGAAATAGGGTGTTTGAATTTCTCACTGGACTCAACCCTGAGTTTGACATCATTAGGCAAAATATCGTGGCCAGAGATGAGGTTACTCTTTCCCAGGCATATGCTATGATAAGCAGTGAGGAGAGTAGGCGACAGGTTCAGTTGCAGGGTCCACCTACAGAACACTTTGCACATGCTGGAATAAAGCCAAAGGGTCTTACTGAGAAAAAGGAGCAGATATGTGAATATTGCAAGAAACCGAGGCATACAAAGGACACTTGCTGGAAGCTTCATCCTGAGCTTCTTCCTGATAGGTTTAAGAATAACAACAGCTCTAAGAAGGGCAGTCAGGTAGGAAAGCCTAAGACAGCTAATGTTGCTACAGTACCTGAAGGAGGAAATAAGGAGAGTGAAGAAAAATCAACCATTGAGCAATTGGCAGCAATGAAGGCGAATTTTGAAAAGTATGGAAGGCTACTAAATCACTTGGAAGCTACTGTTTCTTCATCTCACTCTTCCAACAACAACACATCATCTTCATCTGCATTTGCTTACTCAGGTATTCGTGCTTCTGCAAACCGTGCTTCAGTTTCAGGTAATCATAAAATCCCTTGGATTATTGATTCCAATCGATCAGACCATATGACCAGCCTGTCTAATCTCTTCTGCTCATACCACCTTCTCTCTGGCAAAGAGAAAATATCCCTTGCTGATGGGTCTCTTGCTCCCATCTCTGGTAAAGGAGATATAAAGACCTCTGACACCCTTTATTTATCCTTTGTCCTTCATGTCCCTAAACTTAACAAAAACCTTTTATCTGTTAGCAGCTTAACTAAATCCATGAATTGCAGCATAACCTTTTTTTCCCACTCATTGTGTTTTTCATGACCTGCAATCTCAGAGGATGATTGGGAGTGGCCATGAGGCGAACGGAATATACTTGTTGGACACACCGGATCGAGCTTTGGGACCACCTCATGGAGTTGCCTTAGAGTCAGTTTTGTCAGAATCTGTTAACAAAGTCTTGTTATGCCACTTTCAGTTTGGTCATTTGTCATTTTCTACTTTGAGTCATTTGTTTCCAAATATGTTTAAGGGAGTGTCTTTATCGAGTCTTCATTGTGAGTCGTGTGAACTGGCAAAGCATTGTAGACATTATTATTCAGTAAGCAATAAAAGATCTCTTTCTCCTTTTCATATTGTTCACTCTGACGTGTGGGGGCCATATCATTTGCCAACTATGGGGGGTTACAGGTACTTTATCCTTTTTATTGATGACTACTCTCGTTACACTTGGATTTATCTAATGAAATCCAGGGATGAAGTACCAGCTATTGTGCAAAAATTTCATGAACTCATCCTCACCCAATTTAACACTCGTATCAAAATATTTCGTTCTGATAATGCTAAGGAGTATTTTGAGAGAACCCTCTCTGCCTATCTTGAAACTTTTGGGGTTATTCATCAAAGTTTTTGTTCCTACACTCCACAACAAAACGGGGTGGCGGAAAGGAAGAAAAGACATGTGGTTGAAGTTGCCAAATCCCTCTTGTTTGCATCCCATGTTCCTATAAAATTTTGGGCAGATGTTCTTCTTACTGCTACTTTTTTTATCAACCGTATGCCCTCCCGAGGCCTTAACTTCAAAACCCCCTTTAGCCTTCTCTTCTCGGATGAGGATATTTTTTCTCTTCCTCTCCATGTTTTTTGGTGCACCTGCTATGTGCATATTCATAGTCATCAAAGGCACAAGTTTGAACCTAAGGCTCGTAAATGTGTTTTTCTGGGATATGCTTCCACACAGAAGGGATATTGCTGTTTTGATCCAGTTAGTGGCACCCGCTTTGTATCTCAGGACGTCACCTTTGCTGAGTTGACTCCCTTCTTTAGCATTTCTCCTGATGGGGAGAAATCTGAAGAACCCTTTGCTATGTCTCCAGTTGTTCCTCTTCCCATTCCTCTTGAGTCCTATCATGAGGTGTCTACTTTTCTCACTGGACCTACCTCCGATATTCCTATTCCTCCTCCTCTTCCACCTCATTCTCCTATAATTCCTCCTTCTCCTGTTCTCCAAAGGTGGTACCAAAGGCAGAGATTCAGACATGGGCAGGTTGTTTCCACTCCTACAGAAGAGGCTCTTGCTCCTCCCATCATTACTGAGGTAACAGGTCAGCCTTCTTCTGACCCATCTACAGCTTTCCCAGACCTTGACCTTCCTATTGCTCTCCGCAAGGGCAAGCGGGAGTGTACAGCCCATTGTATCTCCAAACATCTGCCTTACAGCCTTCTCTCTCCTTCCTACTACTCCTTTCTTTCTTCTGTTTCTTCCCATGTGATACCCAGGTCCGTACCGGAAGCCTTATCTCAACCTAAATGGAGGGATGCTATGATGGCTGAACTAGATGCTTTGCATAAGAACCATACCTGGGATATTGTTGACTTGCCTGAAGGGAAGGAACCAGTGGGTTATAAATGGGTGTTTACCATTAAATATCACTCTGATGGCTCTATTGAGAGGTTTAAGGCTAGGCTGGTTGCTAAAGGCTACACTCAAATGTATGGTATTGACTATCTTGAGACATTTGCTCCTGTAGCTAAGATGACCTCAGTCAGGGTTTTGTTATCTCTAGCCGCTACTTTTGATTGGCCATTACACCAGTTTGATGTTAAAAATGCCTTCTTGAATGGAGACCTACATGAAGAGGTCTATATGTCTTTGCCTCCACCTCAAGTTATTGTGCTCTGGTCGCTAGGAACATTGTGTCATGGAGGAGTAAGAAACAGTTTGTAGTTGCTAGATCCTCAGCTAAAGCAGAATACAGGATGGCACATGGTGTGTCAGAATTACTGTGGCTACGATCCCTTTTAGAAGAATTGGGGGTTGACTACGAGAAGCTGATGATGCTACTGTGACAACCAAGCAGTTATCAACATTGCACAAAATCCTATTCAACATGACAGAACTAAGCGCATTGAGGTTGATAGACATTTTATAAGGGAAAGAGTTTCCTCAGGAGAAGTTTGTTTGCCATTCATCACATCAGACGAACAATTGGCTGATATCTTGACCAAGGGAGTTCCAAGAGGGAAAATGACACACTATATAAGCAAGCTGGGCATGATTGACATCTATGCTCAGCTTGAGGGGGAGTGTAAAGAGACTGGGCCGAATGGGTCCTAGTATCTTCTCTTGTAATATCTTTTCTTTTCTTGTTGGCTAATGGGCCTGTTATTTCTTTTTTGTTTAATTTCTTTATGTTACTGCTTAGTTGGCCGCCCACTTAAGGGCATACTTGTCATTACTCTAACATTAATTCTTAATAAAAAAGGATTAGAGGAGAAAGGGAGGATAATTCAATTCTTCTTCTTTTTCCTTCTCTTTTCGCCATCTTCTTCTCTTGTGCTACTGCTCTTACTTCTCTTCTTCTTTTCTCTTCTTCTAATCTTCAAATTTACACCTAATATTTGAGGACTGATTTACATCTATTTTTAATACAAAAAATTAAGAAATTGAAAATATAACATTTTCAGAATGGCTCTCATTCATCACAAAATAATAAAGGGTGTCGCTTCAAAGATCGTTCACAATCAGACTCAAAAAAAAAAAAAAAAAAGCTACAAAGAGAGGGTAGAGAAAAAGAGTAGTGGGAGAAGTAGGTTTGGGATATTACAAAGTTCAATAGATCAGTTCAAAGGAAAGGAAGGCCAGGTGAAGCAATGGGTGAGAAGGATATATCAGGTAAGTCAGCTGTGGTCTTAGATTGCTCAAAGAATGGGGAGGATGGTTGAGGTGCTGTCACTGATGACAGGTTATGTATTGAGATGAAAAAACAAAATCAGTGTCAAGAGTTGGGGACTGTTGAGGCAAGAATCGTTGATTCTATCTTGAGCAGGCCTGAGGCAATCAATGGTCATGTCAGGGGGTGATGGAGCTGGAGATGCTGCAGAGCCAAGATTGGTTGATTTGGTTGCTGCAGCTCAATCTGAGGAGGTACATGGGATATACAAGCCATGAAAATGCAGGTTTTGAGTCTAAACCCATGTTGCAAGTATGAGAGTCAGAAGAGGTCAAATGGGGAGTTAAGACAAACCGTCCGGGTTCATGAAAAGGGGCAGGAGACTGAGCACATGGAGAGTGGTTTGCTGCTGACGTGTGGGGAGGAAGGAAGAGTTGATGGAGGCGGGGATCTGAAAATGTGTTCAGATGGAAGTTTAGACTGTGGATTTCAAGGGGTCTTGATAAAGGAGGGGTTAGAGAAGTTGGTGTGAAGAAGGCTATTCACCAGGGGGTGGAAGCATCTGTTGTGGTTGTGACTTCAGGAAGTCATGATAGTGGAGTTCAATATCTTATGGGAAAGATGGGAAACAAGATTATAGAGGAGAGGATAAGGGTTCTGTTTTGGTTTTGGAAAAACCAGAATTAGGGAAGAGGGTGGTAGGATAAAGGAGTGGGTTAACATTGGGGAGGGCAAAAATAAGTTGATTGAGTTCTCAAGATGACAAGGAAGAATGATAGATTAAAAATGGGGGCAAGCTAAAGGAGTTTGACGGTGGCTCCATACAGATGCGGGATGATCAGAATTCCAACATCGGAGCTGGTTCAAAACAGGATGATCAGGTCGTTGAAGCAATTAATGGCAATGGGTCTTTGGAGTTGGGGGAAGGAAACCCAGTATTTTAGAAGTTTCAAGTGTAAAAGTGGAGATGATGGCTCCTGGGAATGTTTCTGAGTGGTAGTTGGGAAGCCAGGGGTGGACTTGGGGCAGAAAAGAGATGGAAGTGTAGTTGAAGGGACCAAAAAAGATGACAAACCTTTTTTTTTATCAGCAAAAAAAGGTGACAAATCTTTCGTTAATCTGAAAAACCAAAGGACCAAATGCTTTTTTTTTATAAGAAATGGTAACTTCGATTAAAACTTTAAAAAAGTACACAGGTTCAAGCCCTAGAGTTAGGGAACCTGAACCCCAGCAAGTTCAGAATTACAACTCAGCCCAAAATAAATCTTCCCAGTTGATCCCTTGTTTGGGTAGAGTGTTGGCCAAACCCAAAGGACCAAATACTGGACACTCAATTCACATTACAAAAGTTTTTGATCATCTGAAAGATGGTCTGTTGGGAGCCAGCCCATGTAATAAATTCAAGAGGGTATACAAGAGGAAGTGTGTAAATGTTAAAAATAGAAATCAGAGCAACGAAGGGAGGTATTGTTCTGATAATTTGCATAAAAAGGTGGAGAAGATGAAGGTGTTGAGGGGTTAACACCTTTGGACTCCTTTGGACTCCAAGGTCAGTTAACAGTCTAGCAGATCAATTAGCAAAGCGATGGGTTAACAGAGAGCAATGCTTTTGGGCCCAATTGTAATGATAAAAAGGCTTAGCCATTTGTTTTGTTTCTTGGTCCAGTTTTAGAGGGTCGCCGAGGCTACCCATTTGTTGTAATCTTCCTCTCTTTCTCTTTAATTAATAAAATATGTTTTCATTACTGATCAAAAAAAGATGAAGGTGTTGAGGGAGGAAAGAAGACAAAGAAAAAAGAGTAAGGATGAGGAAAAGGATTCTAAGGGGCAAGAGGAGAATGAAGAGGTGAGTTTAGACCAAGTGAGAAAGAGAAAAGGTTGGATTTGGAAAAGATAGTGGAAATAGAAGTTCAAATAAGCAAAACATCGGGACTTGTTTTTTTCTGGGAGGGGAAGAATTTGCAAGAAAATATTTTTGGAGCTGGAAAAATGAATGGTCTTGGTGCTGGTTGGATGAGTAGTGTTGGGGTGATGGTAAGAGTTGAATTTCTTGCATGGGTGTGGGTTTTCAGGTGTGAGGAGATCCTGACCTTGAGAACTTTTTTGTAGTGAAGTAAAAAAAGAAAGTACAAGAAAGGTGACCAAAAGTCACCCAAGAGAAGAAAAAAGGCCTAAACCAACCACAGCTTGACACTCCAGAAACCAAAAAACACTACCTCACCTGAGAAAAAAACCCTATAACAACTTACCTAACAAACCAGGAAAAAAAAAAAAAGAAAAAATACTGCCCTCCTGACCCCACCTTATGACACAGACTTTACAACTTTCACTACACCTCTTAAAGACCGGAAAAAAAAAAAAATTGAACGACACAAACCTTCCAATTTAAAATCTCCCAACATTGTTCATTGTTGAGCATCTTCAGTAGATTGTGAATGACCCCTTTACTTCTCTTGCCCACCTTCTTACAAACCCCAATACCAAATAATCCCCCTTTCAACCTAGCAAAAACTTTTCAAACCTGAAGAGTATAATGATCTTCCTTTTTACTTCTAAAACATCTCACAGCATTACGACCCTCCAAGAAAGCCTTTGAGAAAGGATACTCATTGATCCTTTCTAACTCTAAAACCGAATTTCTTTCAAAAGATTGTTATGCAACCTCCTTACCCTCCTCATTATCATCATCCCCTGCTAAACCAAGAACTCTCAAACTACCTTGAGCACCCTTAACCTTGAGGCTTAAAGCTTCCACTTTCTCCCAATTTATCGATCTTCCAATATCATGAGTTTCATCTATACAAACCTCCTCACCAGATTCAGATTCTTCACCTCCATCCTCCTTTTTTTTATCATCAACAAAAAACAGAATTTTATTAGATAAAAGAAAATGCAGTACAACAAGAGGTTTCAGCTTTACATTACAAAAATAGAGTGTAAGCACAGCCCCTGCTACCCACCCCAACTCAGATCTTACAACCGAACCCAATACAGCTGACGTCTAGTAACCCTTTGCTTTGCTAAAGCACCAGCCAAGCCACTTGCTGACCTTGGTACCCACTGTATTTCTATTTGCTATGTCTTAATATTCCATTAAACCTAACCTTCTGATTCCATTTCTGTAACACCAATTAGCTTTACTCCATCCAACAGCCAGCTTATAATTACTATGGAGTCACCTTCAACAACTAGTTTATCGGCACCCAATTCCTTTGCTTTTTACAAGTCAATCACCTCCATCCTCTTCAAATTTATCATCTTCATTTAATGGCCTCATTCTGACTTTGAAGGTTTGGCCAGAGTAGGTGGTTATCTTTAAAGGTTTTATAGGAGGGAGGTTGGTTTTGGGTATTGTTTTTTTCTTTATTTTTGGGTGATATCTTATCACCTTTCTTGTATTCTATTTCTTATTTCTTAATAAAATTTTCTTTTTCTATTTACTACCAAAAGAAAAACAAAAAAAATTATAGGTAATTTTTTCAAAAAAAAATATGTCTAACTAGTGCCCAAGGCAGTACACTGTCACCTAATCTCGCCTTGCCACCTGTCTATATTTGAGGTGAAGTGGCCTCTTTGGACTATGACATGGCTGTGCTTTTGGTTTTCTCCACCTTCTCAGTTTCTAATATTCCCCTCTTTTGTTTTTCTTTATATTAGCACATTAAAGCATAGCAACAAGAGAATAATTGGATCACAAGTAGGTTGCATGCAAAATTCCAACACCCTAGCATCAAATTGTTCTACGTGTTTGATAGTCTCCACATATCTAAGGCTCTAAGCAAAGAATAATTATCACCACCACATAGTATGTGAATAAGCTTATTCAGTTGTAATATGCCATGTTCCAACAGATCAAAAAAAAAGACTTTAAGGAAGATAAAAAGACCTTTATTACCCATACATATTGATCCCTAAAACTAATCTTTCATGTTTTTTTTTTCTTACAATCAAGGGAGAATTTCTCTAAAGCTCCAAAATGTACCTTTCCTTCTCAACCAATCTTAGAAGGCCTGTGACCGTTTTGTGCTCAACTTCTGGAGACAAAGATAGATGTTTGCGGAACAGTTGCAACCCCATATCCCACAAGGAACGCACATTTGGGGTTTGTTTCACATATGTTCTGTCAAGATACAGGGCTATACCACGAATCATCAACATTTGGTCACAAAGATCTTGCCAGCATTTCTCTACAAGAGACAAGAAAACCACCAAATCCGGGCTCTGACCAACCAAAGATTGTAGTGCTGCTGAAATATGTGCTTCACATTCCTTCTCAATTCGTTGATAAAGATTTCCTCCCATCTTGTGCAAGCAAAGATCACAAACAGCCTAATAACACAAATGATTCATTTACAACCCAATTCACAATAAGATTCATAGCTGAACCACAATTGGCAATGCAAACAAAACAAGACACTACAGTAAACATATAATTGCAAGACACTGCAGTAAAAAGAGACCTGATAAAGCTTCTCAGAGTCACAAGGATCTGGCTGCTTTAAAAATATAGCACTAATAGCTGACTTCAATGTTACCCATGTATCCTCCTCAAAACTTGTTGGCAGCTTTGGTTTATCTTCATCAAACCAAACCAAAGTGAAGATTTAATTAATAGCATGAACAGGTAAGAGTGAAAACAAAACCAAACCAAAGTCCAAACAGTTTAACCATTTCACAGTTGACAGTTCAGATAATTGGGACAAAAAATCAAAACCCAACTACCCAAAACCCTATCATTCCTTTACAACTCTGGAACTATCAAAAATAATACAGAATTAGACCCATCCAAATCTTATATTTCTGATTGAAATTAATCTCAATTTGACTTGAGGAAAAATAGATGTAGGTAATAGGTATGTTTCAGTTTTCCGGTTCCTAAGTTTTGTTTTTCATGGTCAAGCAAAAAAACAATAGAAGTTCATTAAAACATGCTGATTTTCTGATTGAGGAAAGTGTTAGACAATGCATGCCCTTAGCTCCAATCAGAATGATGTATACTGAATTCTATGAATTAATAATAAACCATATCATTATTATTTCATGTTTGTGATTGGTGTGTTTTTTGTACATTACCCCTTAAACTGGACATTTATGAGACTTATGTTAGTTCAAAAAGTTCTCAGCCATTATATCCTGACAAAACTAACACTTATGTACTACCGAAATGGTAGGGAAACTTGTCTCAGTTGCTAGGGTTAGACCTAAGGTACAATCAGTGGATGTTTGTGAGAAACACTGAACATAGACCAATTTCCAATTATGCTCTGGACCTTAGAGACGGATGGCCAAGACTAGAAAAGTTGCACTTAACCCTAGACTGGATAATGATATTGCACTAGGTTTTAGACCAAGTTGCTTTTGATATGCCAACTAGTGAGATCCTCTAAGGGTCAAATACCTTTTTTTTTTTTTGATAAGTAATAAATCACATTTATTGATCAAAAAATAAATCACATTTCATTAAAATCAAGAGGAGATTACAGACCCTTGGGGAGGCGCGAGTTGCCGCATCTCCAAGACATGGAGCCCACAAAAATGAACAAAAAAACTAAAACAAAGAACACATGCTTGATAAGATTACAATTTAGCCCAAAACAGTGTATCCCTAACCGACCCTTGTTTTGCCAATGTAACTGCAAGGGCATTCACTGATCTCCCCACCCACTGTACTATAACAGTCATGTTTCTTGTCAGGCATTTATATCTCTTGAGCTCGTTCTTGTTGACCCAAGTGACCTCCTTTGAACTATTTAGCCACCCCATTACTATCTTAGAATCCCCTTCAATCAGCAACTACTCCACTCCCAAATCTTTTGCAAGAAGAACTCCTTGTATGGCAGCTAACGATTCTGCTCTAACAAAATTTCCAACTCCCAAAGGATCAAATACCTAGTTATGTTGGAGCAATTTGAAATGCTACTTGAGTAAATGATCATTGTGATAGGATCAGCCCCTTTGTCAGGCAGGGAATATAAGGGTTAACACTCTCTCTAATGAAAACCTAAAACTATTGATAGTAGATTTCAACTTATTTTGAAATCATCTTGCAAAATATATTTATATTTATAATATGTTATTTTATGAAAAGGTTTGCAAAAGGTTTTAATCCCAGAATCCATCCGAGTAGAGAGTGTAACAATGCATTTAGCAATCAGGGAAGAGGCCCTTCCCTGTGAGCAGTGTTTTATTATTTTGGGCTAAGAGGTTAAGAACTAAAGACCATTAAGGGCTGAAACCTAATGGGTTTTTTTCTTATGTTAGTCCATTATCCTTGGTCTTCATAGGGTGGCTGAAACCAAGGGTAAATAGAATTAAGTGTTGGGCCCGTATTAAGCCCAATTCGATTGACTCAGGTCCCAAGGGTTCACTGGGTTTACCTGGTGAATTCAGCCCATGTGCTTTTCCTACATGGGCCAAACCCATATGGACTAGTATAAGACCTTTATGGGTCCCATGCCATACATTATTCAAGCCTAATAAGACTTGCAACAGCTATATTAGTAAACCACTCAAGTAATGGGCTAGACTAGTAACATGACAACTTAAGTCGTCATGTGCTTAGGTCGAATAATGGATATTGGTTTGCATATGGATCTCTCTAATAACTAATGAAATTAGAGGTCTAACCAAATCAAATTTGGATAGTCCTAATTACATTAGGATTAGTTTACCTATAACGGGGAGATGAAAGGTAGAGGTGGACACATGCTTGTGTACCTCACTCTTGCACCTTGTTCTCTACTCTCTTGCAAGCCAAAACCCTAATTCGACCTACCCTCTTTGCTTTTTCTAAATCATCAGGTAGAAAAATCTGTAGATCTTCTTCATTCAACTACATTGATCAGAAATTAGCTCCAAAGAGCATACCTGATTGTTTGAGCACCACCCCTCAATCTCACAAGTCATAGCCAAAAATATCTTCCAAAATATTCAACATTCCATCCTTGAGGTTAATACCAGGCTACCAGCAACTTTCCTTATTAAGGTTACATCTTTTAGCTCCATAGTCCCCTAAACACATTTGAGAATTGAGAATACAATCAAGGTCAAAAGAGGACTCCTTCCCTTAACAAATATTTCTATAGGCTAACTAATGATTAACGACCCCAACCTTAGCTTGAGGTTCAAACCATTTACAACCAAGTATTCAATTTACTAAAGGGCAATCAACACTAAAAGAAAGGGATATAGGATCACATTTGAGACCTTTGAAAGATCAGTTCACAAGAAAAAAAGAAAAAAGGAGGATGGAAAATGCACTAAGAAAATACAACCTTGGGTCTATATCTTCTCCATATGTTTTAAAAGCCCTTTTTTTTGAAAGAAAAATACCTCACTAACTCTTGCAGATGTACAGAGGTGAGTATTAGGGCATTTAATACTGAAAACAGAAAATAACAGAGGTAAAACTTGCTTCCTCTTGTTAAATAGTTATGAACCCCATGACCAAGCATCTAAATGACGGGATCGTTAAAAGAAAAGCCCCATTGGTGGAAAATCCTGTCATAAAACCCTCATGAGATCAAGGGGTAGAAAACAATAAACGCCCTTTGACGATGCATTCCTAAAGAAAGACCAGAATCCCTAATTTGGTCCAATATCAACGAAACGATATAGTTCCCAATCCTTAAACTTCTTAAGTTCCATTTATACCAACTTGAATAAGAATCCCTTTCCATTTGAAAGCCCCAGCAACAATTCAATATTGTCCCAAAACATAGCCAAATTGACATTTCAATTGAAAAAGGTATAAATTTCAACAATATCCGAATCCTCTCACATTCTTCTTTTCTCTTTCGCATCAACCAGGCAAATTCGTGGGCAGACGAAAAAAGACTGTAATTTTCACATATGAGAAGCAGCTAAATTTGGAATAAACAAACGATAAAAGGAGAAATTTTTATAGAGCTAAACCCAACAGTATCCACTACCGAACAAAATCAACCAAATTAAAATAAAAATGAAATCACCCGTACCTTTGACAAGCTTGATAACGAGCTTCTTGGCCGGTTGAGGGGGAGTAGCCTTCTTTCTTGACAAATTGGCGGCAATCCCAGTAGTGGTTCCGCTGCACCCGACGCCGAGAGCCAATAGAGGCGCATCAACGGTGTCGACCTTGAGATCATCGTCAACAACCATGGCAGAATCCTCATCGTCGAAATGATGGTGCTGGCCATGGTTCTGCTGTTGCTGCTGCTGTAGACCGTTCTTCTCGAGAGAGCAAGTCACAGCTTGAGACTTTGCCTTCTTCATACTCGAGAAAGGGCCTCCACTGTTTCCGCTAGTATTGCTGGTGCTGCAGTTCGGGCGTTTGTTATGGTGAGACATCAATCAATCAAAAGCGCATCGTATGAGCGACTCCGAGAGATCGAACCACAGTACTTAATACTGGAATCCAGCAACTGAAATGAATTTCTCTCCCTCACCTCTCTCTCTCTCTCTCTCTGTATGTCTTGTTCTGAGATGAATTTAAATGAATATTTTTTTCGATTTCTCAGCCCCAGCGAAGGATGCGACCATGGTAATATACTTGCTAAGGACGCAGCAGAACTTTTCTTCTTCTCTTCACTTTCAGAGGAAAAAAATACAGATTTTTTTATTTGAATTCGTCCAATAGAAGCTTCGTTGTAATCGCTTTTACAACCGCTTTAACACTCTCCTTGAGATTGCAACATTTGGCTGAATTTAATATAAATTTATTAAAACGGCTAACGGACACGTGTCAAATATGTAGAGAGAGTGATGGAAAGGTAGTAGGAGAGGCGATTGTAAAAACGATTTACGTGTTAAGGCCTTAAGGGGTTTCTGGCATTGTTGCGTCGAGATACGGGAAACCGGAAACGTAGTTTTGGTTTAGTATTTACGGTCGGTGGTATTGGTTGAATTTGGAATGTAGAAGAAGGTATGAGGATTGAGGAGAGGAGGCATTTCGTTTTTCGCGTATCGGAAAGTGAGCCACTCAATCGTGTCGCTTGCGTGTCGAGGAGAGGATGTGGCAGGGTGTTTGGATACAGAATTAGGTGCCCGTTGCATTAACATGGTAATATACTACGACTATAGAGTGCCTGTTTTAGACTTCGGAATTAGGGGCTTCTGGTAGTCCATGAATTTGGTGAAAATGCAGAGAGCCTCGAAGCCCAAATTCGCGAATCCAGATAGGGCTACACAGAACAGCAGGTGCGCGTCCCCATAAATCCAAGCAATTAACAACAGATGAAGGTGTATGAAGATTTTTTACATGACTAATTAATCCGCAACTTTGTTGGCTTCTCTCTTGCCATATTCGATAATGGCATTCCATCTTCACACGGACTCCACTCGATTATTAAGACAGGCAATAGCAAGCTTGGGGTCTCCTTTACATATAGAATATCTCCCACATTTATATAATTTTATTTATGGGAAGATTTTCGGAAGGTTGTATTTGGTTAAAGTGCAATTTCAAATGCATGGGGGTGCAAATGAAAATAATGTAAATTTTTCTTTAATTTTGTTTTGGGTTTTACTTTATTTTGCTTCAAGTCTTAATTTACTTCATTTATACTATAATCAAACAAATGAGTTGAATTTAAAAAAAAAAAATTATATCAAAATTTACACTCAAATCATTTGCACCATCATAGTTTTGCATCAGTACAAATTTATTTACATTGCAACCAAACACAGCCTAATGCACGGCTACAAGTGTTGTGAGGTGAGTGTGGGGATTAAATTGGCTATAAATGCCCATTTGGGAGGATTATGAAGTAGGAATTGGGATCTATGCCTCACACCGGCAAGGCTTCTAGTTTTTTTTAAGGTGGGACCTACATAAACAACCTATAAACAATGATTGGTGAAAAATGCAAGGAGCCGAAGTCAATTGTAGGTCATTTATTTGAAGGATTGTCCACCTTAGCCTCTTTAAATAACTTAACTGAAGTGCTTCAAAGCAGTTGAACTAGCCTAGACCTGTTCATGGGCAAAGTAGCCCAACAAACCGGCCCGACTTGACTCATTCTAAATTAAGGCTTGGACATGCATTTTAGGCCTACAAGCTCAGGCTCGGGCCGAAAACACCAGGCCCGACTTTATTTCTGGATGGGCTCGGATTTTCTCAACAAAGCCTGGCCTGAGCCTGAGCCCAAGCCCGAGTTGATAATATATTATATGATAAAAATATATTTTATATAATAAAAAATGTATATATAATATTTTTTCTTTATTCCTCTTCGTATTTTTCAAGTAATAGTTAGGATTCTCATTATTTGTTGGTTTTGAGATCTTTTAATGTAAATAA
The DNA here is from genome assembly GCF_055504915.1 of Nelumbo nucifera. Lineage (NCBI taxonomy): Eukaryota > Viridiplantae > Streptophyta > Magnoliopsida > Proteales > Nelumbonaceae > Nelumbo > Nelumbo nucifera. Next base: position 88,179,311 of record NC_142651.1, read on the forward strand.
AATAGCTTTTTATGGAATAAAAAAGAAAAACTTTTTTTTTTGGTTGGACTCGGACCCAGGCCTGGGCCTTGGACTTTATATGAGAGTCGAGCTTGGACTTAGGCCTAAATATATTCTGTTAATACAGAGACAAAGATAGGCCCATGAACATGTCTAAACTAGCTTAACCGAATCTTTAGCTCAACCCTCCAAGCAATAATTGTTCATTTGAAGGGTTATTTGCTTCTTTTAATAGATTATATCGAACAATACAAAATAGCTAAACAAAATGAACTCAAATAAACACGATTATTGCATAATAGGTTGTGGAATCAATGATAACACCCCACACCAGTCATAAAATATAGGTGGGCTTCATATATTTTATGTTTAGTGTAGGGTGTTATCATGGTTCCCCACCCCTATTAAATAGCAAATGCATTTAGGAAGCATTTGGCAAATATTTTCATGTGGTCTTTCAAGCTTTTCAAAGCTTGGTCTTTTTGTGCTTTGGTCAGGGGTGGCCACAAGACAAGCCTTTCATAAGCTATTTGTGCTCGACTCGACTCAGTTTAAGCTGAGCATCAACCCGAATTCAAGCCCAAGCTCAAGCTCGAGCCCAGTGAAGCTCAAGCCCGGTGAAGCTTGACTTGTGAGGCTCGCAAGCCTAGTATTAAATAAATAATTTTTATTATAGATACATATATACATATATAATAAATAATTTTATTATATAATAATATTTTTATTTTTATGTATAATAGTAAATAATTTTTATAATTCTTAATTTTTTGTCTAAAAATAACAAAATAATTTTATACATATAATTTTTATTTTTCAAAAAAAAATGGCTTATAGTCGAGCTCGATCCGACTTGCGAGTTATGAACCGAACCGAGCTTGAGCTCAAGTCTCTAGCTCGAATGAGCTCGAGCTTGATACTATTCATGTGAATCGAGCTTAAATAGCCAGGTATTCGGCTTGGCTCGGCTCGAATCCACCCCTAGTTTTGGCAATGAAATGCAAGAAGTCAAAAAGACTCATGCCCTAAAAAGCTCATTGAATCCCAAAATGGCCAAAAATTTGGAACCTTTAAATGAAACCTCCTATCTTTCTACACCTAAAATCCTTCACTTGATAGCTTTGTAGAAAATGGTAGATTAGGATACTTACCAAACGGTCTAGATCTTTAAAGATAAGAGACCAAAAGCTTGTTACATATTTTGACCATCTAGGCTATTGGAAGATCTTTCGAAAAAAGACTTGCCAAATGGTATCTTACACCTTGAAAAGTGTTTATATGGAACTCACCTTGAAAAGCTATGAGCTGCTAGTTGAAGCACAACAAACTTTGATTTTCTGGTTTTATGATGGACATTGTATCAAACTTTTTACCATAAAAAAAAGTGCAGCATCTTATACAAGAATTATTTACTAGTATTTTGTAAAAATAAAAAAAAAAACATTCTTAAAGTGACCTAATAATGTGAGTATTATTCAAAGTTTATGCGATGGTAAATGGGTCAATGATTTTTAAGTTATTTCTTAATCAAATTATAACACCATTTTATGGAAGTATTATCATCATAAAAGAGTCACTAATCCCTATAACTCAAGTATATAATTTCTAATGTGTTAATAACAAATGATTAATGCATCTTTTTGTTAAATCTTGATCATCTATCTACATGTCAATGTTAAGGAATGTGTAGAGTTGAGGAATCTATCTATCTATATAGAAAGGAAATGTGTATGATGAAATCGCTGAGAATCCAGTATTTGGAATCTAATAGAGGTTTTCAACATTTTTCCCCTAACTACCCTCAAGAATCGCTAATGTTACATCTGTGCATAAAAGTGATTATATCTATGAATAATAAGTTGACGTGTGTCCAATTGAATGGTGAGACCTGGCTCATTGCTCGAGAACACTGATCCAAAAACACTTCTTACTCTCTCTCTATCTCTCACACTCACTCACTCACTCCCTCCCTCCCTCATTCCCTCTCATATGGAGCCCTCACTCTCTCAACCACGGTGAGAAATCTCTATCGCTTGAAAGCCCTAACCAACAACCACAATAGTTTTTGGGCTCTCTATTGAGAGGGAATTGCAGTAAATTTCTAGCAACCATGATGAGAAATCTCTTTCTCTAACCATGGTGAGAAACCCTAAAACCTCTATCTCTCTCTTCATTGAACTTCATCAATTGAAACCACATAAACCCTAACCATTTCTCTTTGCAAGTTTTTTTATCGTTTCTCTCAATTAGATGTAAGCCTTGAACTTAGAAGCCCAAAAACCCTAACGCTAAGCTTCACCCCATAAAACCCTTTCTCTTTCTACAGTCGTCTTCGTTTCTCTCCTAATTTTCCATTAACGATCGCTTGAATGGCTTGGAATGTTAAAGTATTTTGCACAGGTTGGCAGGGTTCTTTGCTTATTTATCTCCTAGTTTTCCACTAGTGATTGCTTCAACATTGTTAAATTATTTTGCATGGGCTATGATTATGTTCTTTCTTCGAGAGAACCTTTAGTTTTTCATAGTTGCCTACTCTCTCAATTAGGATTTGGCTTTTTTGTTGTTCTCCATAGTTAACCAAGGTTGAGGTTTGTCTTTCTCGATCATTTTTCATAGTTGTTGACGATAAATCAATCTTTGTGTTGTTTTTCAAGCTTTTTTCGTTATCTAAGTCCCATGGTTTTACTTTTATTGTTTTCTTGTCATTTTTTCTATGATTTGTGCTTACTTTTGGCCAGGATTATTGTTTACTTTATTGAATTGATTTTTCCCTCCCATATAGGATTTGTGCTTGATGTGAATAAAAAATTATCATATTTTTATCTCCAGTTACTCATTCTTTTACAGTAAATTAACACTTAATTGGACTCATTACTCTTGTATTTCGATTCAGGGCAACCAATAAAGCAACTGGAACAAAACAAGGCCAATCGGATGATTTTGCACTATTTCAGCACCGTTCAGTAATCGGAGCATAACTCTCAACACCGGATTCCGATTCGGATGATTCAAGATGCACTGGAAAGAGAAGGGAGAAGGGAGAACTCCACAATCTCATGTTTTGGGTTTGGATAAATTCGGTCTGCATCGAGGTCAAAATCGGGCCCGAAGTTGGAGCAAATTCGTACTAAAACCCAATTCGCAGCTAAAGCCCAATTCGTAGAAAAGCCTTGTAGCGGCCAAAGTTATT